>NW_027505840.1:0-164655 GCF_021521415.1 Bidens hawaiensis
AAGGGGGTGATCTTTATGAATTCTCGTGGTAGGAACAGAACCGACATGCAAATTGTCTTCCAAGTTAGAAGAGAGCTCGTCAATGGTTTTTTTCTTGCTGAGAGTGAAACGGATTGAAAAATTCTTCTTCAGGAGAGGCAGCAGGGGTATCGATAGCATTTGATGAGGAAGGTTGACATTTTTCAAACAGCTGTCTTTGCACTAGATTTTCTTCCTCATCAAGGATCATCTTCGTAGCAACTCTCTTCTTCTTCTTCTGCACTATCCAAAAACGGTATGTTAAAAGACTTAAAAAGTCTAACATAGTCGAAAAACTCAGCAGGTCCGTTGCTTGGTTTTGGCGGTTGGTAACTTGTGATATCGGTGTTACACACCACCTCAACCTTGCCGGTCGATGTATTAAAGACACTTCTGTTGGGAGTCCCAACAACATAACCGACTAAGATTCCTTCATCGGCTACTTCACCAAATTTAGAATTCGTCTTTAAAATCGAACAAGGGGACCCGAATGGTTCAAGACCACTCAAGTTGGGCTTCCTCCCATGCATAAGCTCATAACACGTTTTATTAAGTCTTTTAACAGTCAAGACTCTATTCAGGATATAACAGGCTGTAGCAACAGCTTCAGCCCAAAACACCACAGGAAGCTTCGAATCAGCCAGCATAGTTCTGGCTCCTTCAATTAACGTTCTATTCTTCCTCTCAGCCACTCCATTCTGTTGCGAAGTATACGGAGCGCTGTACTGGTGCTCAATCCCTTTCTGAAGGCAGAAGATCTCCATTTCAAAATTCTTGAACTCCGTTCCATTGTCACTCCTGATGAACTTAACCCTTTTATCCATAACGTTCTTAACTTTGGTAATCAAATTCTTCACCATCTGAGCCGTTTCATCTTTTGATTTCAGGAAATATACCCACGAATATCGTGAGTAATCATCAGTGATCACCAAGCAATAAGAAGTACCTCCTAGACTTTTTGCATTCACGGGACCGAAGAGATCCATGTGAAAGCAATTCTAGAGTACTGACAATAGAATTGACCTTCTTGGTGTGATGGGATTTCTTGTGCTGCTTTCCCTTCTTGCACGGTAGACATTTGTCTTCAAAGTTGAAACTTTTCAAGGGAACACCCAGCACAAGTCCATTCTTGACAATGTGGTTCATCTTCCGAAGATGAATGTGCCCCATTCTCCTATGCCACAATTCGGACTCCGATTCGCTCGCTTTTGTCATAAGGCATTATTCTTCCGTGGCCATTTCAGTCGACCTCATATCCATAATATACGTATTTCTATCACGTGGAGCCTTCATCACAATCCACTCCTCTGGTATCTGAAAACCAGGATGTAACACAATCGCCTCATTCTTTGTAAAATGTACGGTGTACTCCTTATCACAGATCTGCGACACACTCAGCAGATTGTGCTTCAATTCTTCGACAAAGTTTACTTTTTCTAGAGTCATCTTTCCATTAGACACCGTTCCCATTCCTGTAATCTAGCCTCCACTTTCTCCTGCAAAGCTCACTCTCCCTCCTTGAACAGGTTTTAAATCGTGTAACAAGAATTTGTTACCCGTCATGTGCCGGGGAACAGCCGCTATCCAACACCCAAAGATTATTGGCAGCCCTGTTCAACTGTTCCTGCATGACTAAAGCAAAAGATTAGAATCTTGGGACCCAAGACCAATTGGTCTTGGATCTGTACATCCCGAACTTTGGCTTTCCAAAGTTAGTCTCTTTATAATTATTTCTGTGAGTCCTATAGTATACCTCCTTGTAGATTGATTGTGAGGCCTTCCAAACCTTTGTGAATTGAAAGAATTATAGCTTGTGGTTTGGTTATTAGCAGTGTAAAACTGAGATTGGTTTCTTTGAAAACCTGAATTTGTCACATTTCTGAATTTTGAATGGTTTTCATTTTTACCAGTATTATGATTACCATTAGACTTATTCTCAGTTTTAGTAGGCCTCACACCTCTGAATCTCTACTTCAGAGGGCAATCTGCAACTAGGTTCCCTAATTGATTACACCTAAAACAACACCTATGTTCAACCTTTTTATCAACAGGTGTTTTAGATGTCGAGGCATTATTACCGCCCGTTTGTCTCACATAAGGTGGGACATACGGGTTTAGCGGAGATTTCTTTTCAGATGTTTTCTTTATCTCTCCACTTTTTGGTAATACTTCCTCTTGATTTGTCTCACTCGACTCAGAAGACTTGTCCGAGTTAGATGAGACAGGACTCGGAGCAGAAATTTTAACACTTGCAACAGGCTTACTAACTTCTGGTTCTTTAGTAGTAACTTGAATAGGAACTGTCTGAGTAACCTCAAAGTCAACAGATTTCTGAACACAAGGATTAAAAGTGTAATTGTGATTATAAGGTGGTGGAACCTCATGATAACCAATTCCTCCCCTCTTAACAGAGGAACCTTGATCACTAACAAGGTGATCAAGAATAGCAGAGGAATTTCTGAACTGCTCAAGTTTTCTATTCAGTTCCACCACTTTCACCTGATGATCAGCAATCTGTTTTTTCTCTTTCAGCTATTAGCTTGGTTTTTTCTTCCAAAACTTCATAGCTTAGATCAATCACTTGTATTTTTTCAGCAAGTTTGTTTTTAGACTTTTAATATCCTTTTCACAAGCTTTTATTTTAACTTTATAGCTATTTTCTCTTGCTTTAGTAAAGTGATGATCTTCTTTTAAAGTTTTAAACTCGGCATCCAAACCAGCATACTGATCAGTTATAGTTGCTAATTGCTCAGACAAGTTTTCACATTTAGAACAAGTAGGTTTAGAACATACCTCGGAGAGCTGGTCTTTAACATTTGCTATGAGAGCTTTTTCTTCTCCGGTAACCTTCTCATTTCCTTCAGTTTCAACCTTCGCCAAATTGGCCTGTTCGAAAGTTTCTTCAGAATGCAGGTTCCAGTTGTATTCACCATCTTCTCTGGAAATCATAGCACTATAATCTTTACTACCCCCATTATGCTGTGTAGACTTGCCTTGACCACGTTCTACACGCTCATTTCTGCACTCCTTAGCAAAGTGGCCGTTTTGCTGACAGTTGTAGCATCTTACCTTCGTCTTGTCAAACCCTGGCCTTCCACCGAAAAACTTTCTTCCGGTCTTTTTCATAAACCGTTACACTCTTCTCACGATCATAGCCATCTGCCATTGCAGATCCATTTCTTCCATATCATCAGCATCAATCTGGTCATAGTCTTCATCCAACATAGCTGGTCATAGCCATCTGCCATTGTAGTTCTCATAGGAAGCAATAAAAGAAGCATAGAGAGCAACCTGCTCTTCAGCAGATTTGACACTCATAGGCATCTTAGAGTAGTTGTTGCTAGGAATACTTGGAGAGCAACTACTCTTGCTTGCTTGCGGTTTAGAAGCACTAGATCCACCTGCTACAAAGCAAACATCACCATTCGTGTTGACTGACACATGCCCCTCATGTGATGAGTTGGCACCCGACTCTCCCTTCGAGTAGTAGGCAGCTGATTCAGTCTTCGAACGTGAGCTAGAGTTGACTTTAGCACCATACATACCTGGATCTTGAACCTGATCCGTAGGTGTCTCCTTTCTAACCATGTTAAGCTCAAAGGTTCGGAGCTTGTTGACTGCCGTTTCCAGATCATATTGGGGAAAGTCTTTGTCTTCCCTCATCAGCACCGTGTACATCTCCCATTTTGGTGGGAGAGCATCAAGAAGCTTCTCAACTATCTCTTCTTCTCGGTAAGAAATTGAATAGTTGCTCAGTTCAGTCATCAGATGATAATATCGGGTGATGATATCATCTAGAGATTCATTCTTCAAATACTTGAAGACTGAGAACTGGGTTTTGAGCAATTTGATCTTCGAAGCACGGATTCCCACATTTCCTTCAAACAGGTTCTCAAGAGCTTCCCAAAGCTCTCTTGCTGTCTTGTACTTTCTAAACGTATGAAGGATCTCTTGTGGAAGAGCCATAGTGATAGCAGCATGAGCCTTGCTCTCGGCCTCATACATCTTTTTCTCTTCATCTTCCATTTTGCTGTACTTCTTGATCTGATCACGACCTTCGTACTCCATAGTTGGTGGAATATAACCATCCTGGATGCATACCCACATCTTTGCATCCTGGTACTTGACATATTGTTCGAACCGATCCTTCCATGCAACGAAATCGGTTCCCTTCAGCAACCTTGGTGCTTTTGTAGCTGAGCCTGCTTCTACTTCCATCTTTACTAACTCAGAGATGTTAATTGATGACATCTTTCTCGAAAACTAAGAAACCCGAAATTTATTTTTTTTTTTTCGATAAACAAACACGTTATATTATAACCAAAACACGTGATACGATATCACTATTACAGACCCGAACTCTCTGGTTCAACTATCGTTCAACTAACAACTGTTTAAACAACTCAACTCAAACAAAACCGTAACCTATTTAAATACACGACAACTTCGCCTGGCATGTTCAGGAGAAGTTGTCCATAACTTCGCTTGACTAACAAGTTCGCCTAAACAGCGAACTTGTCAGTAACTTTGCTTAAGACATATAAAACATAATTAATCATTACAGACTCGATTACAGACACTAGACTATGAACTACTGACATTATACACTAACAGACTCCCCCTTGGCAGTAGCTTCATGTCTTGATCTTCAAGCACGTGTCTTGTAATCTTCAATCTCTTGGTCTTCATGCATGTACTCCTTCTCTCACGCATACCGTGACTACTCACTGATATTTCCTCGCTTCGTCTTTCCAAGCAGGAATATAAAATATCTTCTTTTCATTTAACACCTGCAGATCAGCTTTCGATAAATTAACAAGATGCATCGGGTCATACACTCATAGCACTTCTTGTTCATCTTCGTCTTCCATCACGGCTTCAGCAGTCTGGCAATCAACATACCACCATTTAAGATCTTTCAACACATCTTGAGGCATAGTCTTCATTGGAACCTCTTTCATGCATCGAATCGGTTTGTACTTCATTACCATCCATGGCTTGCCATCTGCTCTCATTCCTCTTTCCTTATCTTCCACTAGCTTTCCCTTCTGTGGCTTTAATAACTCAAACTTCTTTTCTTTAACACTTTCTTTCCACACGATCTTCCCAATAACTCTGGCCATGTTGTCGTCGCTTCTATTAATCAACCCCAATCTTGCCAAATCCTTCACCTCACATTCAGGCATTGTATTGAGAGATCTCAACGTCCTCTTAAAGTATTGGATCCCATCATATCTTTTCACCACGAACACTTTTAACTGTTCATCATATAGCCAACAGATAATTCCTTTCTTTGATTCAGCATAGCCTTTGATATTATAACTTTTCTTGAACATGGTTGGAACAGCAGGCTTCTTAATTTTGATAAACCAATGAGCATAGCCTTCCTTCCATCTAGGCTGCTCCTCCCATTCTGTATCATCACCTGCTGTATCTTGACATACATCTGATTTTTCAATTTCAGGGATCTCGTGTTCCACATTCTTCTTAACTATTTCACCCTCTTCAACATCATCTTCAATCACTATTTCAGCACCAATCTTTTCAATCTCTTCGACTGGTAGAACATCATCTTCACACATAAACTCATCATCCAACATATCATCATCCAATTCCTTCAAGGCATCGATCACATCATCTCCCATCTCCTCGTCATCTACCATCACCACCTCATCACCACCAGAACCGCCAGCTGCACTTGCAGACTCCCCCTGAGCTGTGGAAGTCCCCTGAGCTGTGGAAGTCCCAAGAGCTTGAGTAGTTCTTGGCAACTCACCACCTGCACCTTTCGATGCATTGGGATCATCGTCTCTGTCATTCCTCTTCTTTGTAGGTTCCCTGGACGGATCAACACGAGATATCTCAATCTACGTAGGTGCGGAATCCCTGCGTAGGTCGTTACGAGCGTAGAAGACACGAATAGATCAAACACGATACGATAAACAAACACCTTATATTATAACCAAAACACGTGATACGATATCACTATTACAGACCCGAACTCTCTGGTTCAACTATCGTTCAACTAACAACTGTTTCAACAACTCAACTCAAACAAAACCGTAACCTATTTAAATACACGACAACTTCGCCTGGCATGTTTAGGCGAAGTTGTCCATAACTTCGCTTGACTAACAAGTTCACCTAAACAACGAACTTGTCAGTAACTTCGCTTAAGACATATAAAACATAATTAATCATTACAGACTCGATTACAGACACTAGACTATGAACTACTGACATTGTGCACCAACAATGAGTCAATAAAATAATTGTTCTGATATCCAAATACAAAATAGATCAAATCCGATAACTAGAATATTGAAGTCCTAAGGCGAAAGTATGACCCTCATGCTTCGGCCTTTCAAGGAGCTTCGTGAGTGGATCCGCAATGTTTTGATCGGTGTGAACTTTGCGAATACATATCTTTCTCTTTTCAACTTCATCCCTTATGTAGTTGAATCTCCGCTCAATTTTCCTCGTCTTTTGATGAAACGGGGTTCCTTTATTTGAGCAATAGCACCCTCGTTATCACAAAAGATCTCTAGAGGGTCCCGAATGGTATGGATTACCCCTAGATCGGCAATGAACTTCCTTAGCCACGCAACTTCTTTTGATGCCAATGAGGCGACGATGTATACCGATTCAGTGGTGGACAATGCTACCACATCTTGTTTTGCGCTCTTCCAAGAGACTACCCCATCATTCCTAATGAATACATATCCCGATTGTGATTGAGAATCATCTAGATCAGTTTGAAACTTGCATGTGTGTAACCCTTTACAATGACTTCCTCCTCAGCAGAGCCATATATTAGAAACATATCCTTATTCCTTATGGTATTTCAATATACTCTTAACCGCCATCCAATGGCTACTTCCCGGATTTTGCTGGTATCTACAAGTCATGCTCAAAGTGCATGATACATTCGGTCTAGTGCATATCCTAGCATACATGATGGATCCTATAAACGATGCGTATGGGATTTCTTTCATTTTCTCTTTCTCATCCTTTGAGCTTGGACATTGAGACACACTCAATATTGTTCCTCTTTGAATAGGTACCAAACTTTTCTTAGAGTTCTCCATCTTGAGCCTTTTCAAGATTTTATTAATGTATGCACTTTGGCTTAAACCAATCAACCACCTTGATCTATCCCTATAGATCTTTATTCCCAATGTATAGGCGACTTCAACAAGATCTTTGATGGAAAAACAACTCCCAAGCCACGCTTTTACACCTTCCATGGTTCGAATGCCATTTCCAAATAGTAGTAAGTCATAAATATACAATACTAAGAAAGTAATGATGCTCCCACTAGCTTTCTTATACACACAAGCCTCATCAGCATTCTTGATGAATCCGAATTTCTTAATCTCTTCATCAAAACGATTATTCCAACTTCTAGATGTTTGCTTCAATCCATAGATTGGTTTCTTTAACTTGCATACTTTGTTATGATGTTGTGGATCAAAAAAACCTTCGGGCTGAACCATATAGACATTTTCCTCAAGATGTTCATTTAGAAAAGCGGTTTTGACATCGATTTGCCAAATCTCGTAGTCATAATATGCGGCTATGGAAAATAATATCCTAATTGACTTTAGCATTGACACGGGCGAAAATGTTTCATATAATAAACCCATTGAGTTTGAGTAAAACCTTTTGCTACAAGTCTTGCTTTATAAGTATCCAAATTTCCATGCATATCAGTTTTCTTCTTGAAAACCCACTTACTTCCAACCGGTTTGGAGTTAAGAGGTGGTACAACAAAATCCCGTACTTGGTTGTCATGCATAGATTACATCTCAACGTTCATGGCTTCAAGCCATTTGTCACATTCATATTGTGACATTGCATCATGGTTTGTGGTTTGTTCATCCGAATCTACCACATAGCATTCATCCATGAAAAATCCATATCTTTCGGGTGGATTACTAATTCTACCAGATTTGTGAACATTTTGTGAGTCATGATCAACCATTTGATCATTCTCAAAACCCTCTTGTTGATTGCTAGTATCAACCAAACGTGTATCGGCTTGTGGTTGTCGATCCTCCTCAAGTTCCACCGTTCTACTAGTTACTTCCATAAGGAACTTAGTTTCCAAGAACTCGGCCTCTTGAGCAATAAACATTTTTTTCGGTTGGGTTGTAGAAATTATATCCCATTGAGTCTTTGGGATATCCTACAAAGATACACTTAGTGAATTGGGTGTTATGTTTGACATATGCCTCACAACCCCATACCTTTAAATATGATAACGATGGAACCCTTCCATGCCATATTTCAAAAGGTGTCTTGTCCACTTTCTTGGTTGGGGCAATATTTAGAATACGGGCTACGGAGAGCAATGCGAAACCCCAAAATGATAGAGGCAATGTGATTCTAGCCATCATAGATCTAATAATATCTAATAGTGTTCGATTCCTCCTTTCGGACACAACATTATGTTGCGGTGTTCCGGGTGGAGTTAGTTGTGAGATGATTCCACAACTCCTAAGATGATCTTGAAAAGCATCACTAAGGTATTCACCTCCTCTATCCGAACGAAGTACTTTGATGGTTTTATTGAGTTGATTTTATACTTCATTTTGGAAGACTTTGAACATTTCAAAAGCTTCTTCTTTGTGTCTTAACAAGTACACATACCCATAACGACTATAATCATCGATAAAGGTAATGAAGTATCTTTCACCATTTCTTGTTATTCCCTTAAAAGGACCACATACATCCGAGTGTGTGATACCTAATAAGTCTTTTGCCCTTTTATTAGTTCCACTAAATGGTTCTTTGGTCATCTTTCCTTGCAAACAAGATTTGCACTTATCAAATGAATCTTCATTTGATTCCAAAATACCAGTCTTTTAATGTGTATGTATGAGATCTTTGTTTATGTGACCAAGGCGACAATGCCAAAGATAAGTCTTACTCAAATTCATTTTGAGTTTCTTGGTGCTTGATTGGTGCAACGTGTTATCAAAGGATATGCTATCTTGAACTAATTCATAAATGCCATTAGACAGCATTGCTTTAAACTAAAAGACATCATTCATAAAAACACAAATACCATTGTCTACAAACATCAAATCATAACCATATTGTCTTAAAAGAGAAATGGAGATAATGTTCCTAGTCAAACTAGAAGTATACAAAATGTTTTTTAAAACAACTTCCAAACCATTTGGAAGCTTCAAAATGTAGTCTCCTTTGGATTCAACATCAACTTTTGCTTCGTTTCCCATGAAGAGACTTGTATCTCCTTTCTTTAAATGCTTATTTCTTTCGAACTCCTGCAACAAATTGCAAATATGAGTTCCACATTCGGTATATAATACCGATGTATTAGAAGAAATAACATTAAGATCTATATGGATCATGAATGTTGTACCCGAGGTTTGCCTATTATTCCTCTTGTCCTTAAACTCTTTGAGATAGGTTGGAAAATTTCAAATCCAATGTCCTATGTCACCACAAACAAAGGACAAGTCTTCCGAGCTAACCTTTAGCTTCTTCTCCTTTGGTTTGGGTGGTTACGCTTTTGTCTTCCCTTGAACTTACCCTTGACGAATCCCTTACCTTTAGCAACCTTTGCGTTAGGTTCCGGGTTATGCCTCTTCAAATTGTCACCTTTATTGATCGTGAGAACCGATAAAACCTTTTTACCCATTCCCGCTTCGGCCATTTTGAGCATTGCTTGAAGCTCACCAATGCTCTTGTCTCAAGTCTTTTGGTTATGCCATTAAGAATCATATCCGAGGCTAACTCTTTTAAGACGGGATAATTTAGCCGTTCGAGTCGATCAATGTGGCTTTTCATCTTAAGCATATAAGATGAAACCGATGGGTTTCTTCCATACGACATGCATGAAGCGCTCGGACCATTTCGAAGCGTTACACCCAATCTTGAGTAAGGAACATTTCCTTTAGTTGGGTGATCATGTAATATGCCCCATGATTTTCAAAATCCTTTTGAATCTCGGGAATCATAGTTCCCAACATGAGGCAAGAAACTTGCACCGTCAATGTTTGGTTCATCGAGAATAGGATCATCCAATATGTAGGATATCTTTTCTTATTTGAGAACAATTCTCAAATTTCGATACCAATCCATAAATTATTATAGTTAAGACGATCCTAGTCAAGTATAGCTCTTAGTGATAGGTTATGCATGGGTAGGATAATTGTGTTAGGTGGATTGTTGATTGCGGCCATCTACATAATTTAACAAAGCTCAATTTTATATATTCGATATCATTTAATTAATTTTGATCGTTAATACCCTTTATGCTTCCAACACAATTAATGACTAAAATCTAGAACCCAGCGTTACATTCACATCGTAGTTATGCGACCTTTATCCTACTATTGAATTAACAAGGTATTCAACGTTTGAAGATTGCAACCCTTTTGCAATTTATAGTTTTATGGGATCGTTAAACATCATATGTTTATTTGGCATGTTTAATTCCACCAACACCTTTTTACGCCATGCTTCGGTGACCCTATTCACATGGTCTCCAAATCAAGTCGTCCTTCTTACACACACATGTGAGTTTGCACATACAAGTGGTTAGGTGACCTTTATCCCACAAATATGGCAAACCCACCTCAAAATCACAAGTTTTCTCCAATGTGGTTAAGTGACCTTTTGTCACACCCCGGTCGTAATTGGCGGAAAAACCGAGGCGTGGCGACGGGGTCGTGATTGATTGAGCACAATAGATTAAAAAGTCTAAATGCATAAACTTAAAACATGTCAACATTACAACAATACAACAGGTAGCAAATTCGTTCCATTACAACAGATAAAGCTAACATCAATCCTAAATGTCTTCCATCTAAGGCCTCTATCAGCTATTTGCTACTTTCTGCTTCATTTCCTGAAAACATGTAAATAAAATGTCAACTACATAAAGTAGATGAGTGAATTCATAGGTTTAAGGAAAAAGGGATTATACACAAGCATACTAGACTAAGTTGTAGGGGTTTATGTATAGGGTGTACCATCGGCTAACCCACCACTCCTACAACTTATCCTACCATGCTTGGGTATAAAGCCCGGTTTTGAAAAGGTTTGTAAGACAAGACAAGCGTACCAGACTAGGTTGTAGGGGTTTGTACATAAGGTGTACCATCGGCTAACCCTCCATTCCTACAACCTACTCTGCTAAGCTTGTTTACATTTGTAAATCCATGGTATAAAGATAGGTCAACTAATAATGTAGTGATAAGCCTTACACAAGACTGCAAGAGTTATGTATAATGATCCCATGTATTGTTCCCATGCATACAGGTGTAATGATATCAAGGTTATATGTATAAAGATACCAAAGAATCATATGTAACCATGTCTTGATGATAATGATGATAATGCTTAATGATCACACGAGACCTGACAACAACCCACACAAGACCACACGATGCTACTTGATTTCCATGATGGTAACCCAAATTGATCACTTTGGATACCATAAGAGAATTCGAAAGCGTCCACTTTAGTATCTCTTGGATTCCTAATCGATCACTTAGGAAATTCTTCGGATTCTTAATCGAACACTTTAAGAACCCCCTAGGTCACGTGTATTCTAAATCGAACACTTTAGAATCCCACATCTAGTAACGGCATGTCTACCAATCGACCACTTGGAGACCAAACACATGCACTAGTGTGACCTAAACTGCCTATGTTCACACGACCACTAGACTGTCCAATGAATGATGTGTTTTCATGATAATGTATAACTGGCATATGACATTGATTTCCAAAGTCCAACGTTCCCTAAGCGATCAATGATTCCCATGTTTACTCCTGAATAATTGATTAGACATGCACAACTTCCGAGAAAGTTAAGGTATGAGTAACCTGCCATGATTACTTGTTTTCCCCAATATTCATAGTTTGCAAAAGATTTCCCAAGAATGTTTATGATAAAGAATGTTTGAATAAATGAGTTTTGTCAAAATGTGTACAGTTACCATGTTTCCATCCCAATGATTTGAAAAGCTTAAAAGAAAAAGGGGGCTATGAACTCACCTTGTTGGCTAAGTATGGTTGCTAGGGTGGTCGAGTGCTGCCAAACGTCGATCCTCTAAGTCTAGACAAGGACATAATAAGTTAACAACACGCTTTAAGTCTAAGAGTATAAGCCTACGCGACCTCGAGCAAAAACCAAGTTTTAAAGTTGAAAACAAGCTGATTCTGGCACATTCGGTCGAATAAGGGCAGGTTCGATCGAATCTGCTACCTGTTCGATCGAATATGGTACTGGTTCGGTCAAAGGGGCTGGGAAGAACACGTTCAGTCGATTGAGGACTCGTTCGGATCGAGTAGGATGTACATTCTGTTGAATACAATCATATTCGATCGAATGTATATTCTGATCCGGCTAGTCTGTTCGTTTGCCCACTGGTTCGACCGAATAGGAGATGGTTCGACCGAATGGTCAGGTTCGATTGGTCTATTCGACCGAATAGACCTATTCGACTCCTTCAAGCCGGATGACGGAGAAACCTACGGGATTTTGACGATTTTCATGATTTTTCGCCCAAAATCAATGTTTTATACATGGAAATGCTCGGAATCCATAGGGCTATTGATTCCTAACGTTTATAACAACACAAGTATGCTTTTTGACACCAAAAATGACGATTTTTGACCAAGAACACACTTGAAACAAAAGTTGGGGTTTTTGCTCGATTCGGGGCCGGATTTGATGATAAAAACGTATGATTTTCAAGAAGATCTTACCAAAAACAACAATACACAGATTGGTGGACTCGGATTTTGGATTGAATAACTTTCTCTCACTACTCTCTCTCTAGAATTGGGGTGCTTGGGTGTGGGTGTGGAAGAGATGAAAGGAAAATGGTGGAGTTTGTTCTTGCACTACGCTTATATACTTGGTTCTATCGGGTTCGGGTTTCGGTTACCTACGGGTCAAGGCTAGCTGAGTTCATAAGTTTTAACGAGCTAGAACTTTCCAGTAAAAATTTTATAAAAATCATTTTTCAAGTAATCGCTTGCAATCTTTTTAAATAAAAACCTTTTATTTTTCGAAAACACAAAATTAATATTTTTCAAACGTAAAAGTTCTTTTTATGAAATATCATTTTTAGCTGAAATAAACAGATTTTCCAATGATATGGATTCCGAACTTATCGTCCAGAACCCAAAGTGTATAGTTTCCGATGATTTCTTGATTTTAGTTTACCAGTCAAATTCCAGGGCGTTACATCCTCCCCAACTTAGAAGAATTTCGTCCCGAAATTTAGATTTTTAGTATACTTGATGCAACGATGATTTGGATTTCATGATCCCATGATGACCACTATGCGCCACTACTTCTAATATTCGTCTCAGATACCACCCAAATCAAGCTGAAGGGGCTTATATATAGGGTGTACCAGCGGCAAACCCACCACTCCTTCAACCTTACTTGAGTGTTTCCTTCGACTCCTATTAGGTCAATGACACACAGGACGACACACTATTTTCCACTACAAGGCATCACCCTCAAGCTTTACATCAGACATATTCATTTCGGATTGAAGGGGTTTATATATAGGGTGTACCAGCGGCTAACCCACCACTCCTTCAATCTTCTGTGAATAATTCCCTCAATAATTCTTGAATTTAATGTCTCACAGCTGCCACGCTAAGTATAAGTCCCTAATTCCAAGTTTCGCTTCAGACATATTCAACTCGTGCTGAAGGGGCTTATATATAGGGTGTACCAGCGGCTAACCCACCACTCCTTCAACCTTTGTCGAATACTTCCCAACACGAACCTTGAGTTCACGACTCCTAGTTGCACAATAGCATATTGCTTATACACGTATACACCTGTGACCTTGATGCAATTATATTCCGGACTATAATTGCAAGCTCACCTTGTATCAATGTATAAACTCTATTGCGTGCGGCTAGAAAATTTGACACGACACCACACACATACACACAACCATGCTCCATGAATGCTAGAATGATAACAAATTTTTAGCTTAAATGATGTATAAATTCCCCAAGGTTTATATGATTGAGTAGATATGACTTGTGCTTTCCAGCATGAGCCCTGAGTAGCCAAAGTTTGTGGATGCAAATAAAAGAATACTTATAAGCATAACAAGGCAACATGATATTCATTGAATAACACAGTTATTTGATACATGCTGCAAATTTATATTGACTTCTAAACAATTAGATTACAAGAATATAGATTAAGAGAACAGATGAGGGTATTTCTCCTTCATCTGATCCTCGCGTTCCCAAGTAAACTCGGGTCCGCGTTTGTTATTCCATCGATCTTTCACAAGCGGTATGCGGCTACGCTTGGTCTTCTTGACCTCGCGATCCATGATCTCGACGGGTTCTTCAACGAAAAGCAGATTGTCGCTAAATCGAACCTCGTCGACGGGAATGTGAAGGGCCTCGTCAACAAGACACTTCTTTAATTGCGAAACATGAAAAACGTTGTGAACTCTACTGAGTTCCGGTGGCAGCTCAAGACGATAGGCAACTGGTCCGATCCTTTCAAGGATTTTGAATGGTCCAACATACCTAGGAGCGAACTTTCCCTTCTTCCCGAAGCGGACTACGCCCTTCCAGGGGGAAACTTTCAGCATGACACGGTCACCAACTTGAAACTCGAGTGGCTTGCGTCGTTTGTCGGCGTAGTACTTATGTCGGCATCTAGCGTCTTTGAGTCGCTGCTGAATGGAAGCAATTTGATCGGTTGTCTCCTGTATTAGTTCGGGGCCGATGATCTGTGAATCCCCGGTCTCGGACCAACACAAAGGAGAGCGACACTTGCGGCCGTAAAGAGCTTCAAACGGCGCACATTTAATGGTAGCGTGGTAACTATTGTTGTAAGAAAATTCTGCCAGTGGCAGATGAGCTTCCCAGCTACTGCCGAAATCGAGGATACAAGCTCTCAACAAGTCTTCTAGGGTTTGTATGGTCTTCTCGCTCTGCCCATCCGTTTCTGGATGATAGGAAGAGCTAAGCTTCACACTTGTCCCAAAGGCCTTTTGCAAAGATTTCCAGAACCTGGAAGAAAAACTGTTGTCACGATCAGACGTGATGCCCTTAGGCACACCGTGACGGGAAACGATCTCACGAATGTATACCCGCGCCAACTTCTCCGTAGTGTAGTCTTCACGAACGGGGATAAAGTGGGCGGATTTTGTTAGAATGTCCACAATAACCCAAATTGAGTCATGACCGCTAGGCGTCCGTGGTAGCTTGGTGATGAAATCCATAGCTAACTCTTCCCACTTCCACTGAGGGATAATAGGTTGTTGAAGTAGCCCAGACGGCCTTTGATGCTCTGTCTTGACTCGCGAACAAGTCAAACATCTCATCACATACGAAGCGATATCTTTCTTCATCCCGGGCCACCAATAATGGGATTTAAGATCTTGATACATCTTGTTGCTGCCTGGATGAATCGAGTATCTGGACTTGTGGGCTTCGTTTAGAATAAGCGTCCGAAGAGGCTCGGAGTTCGGGATCCACGCTCGGTCAAGAAAATAGAGGATGCCGTCTGACTTGGTTTCGAATTTCTGCTCGGCTCCACAAGACAAAACGCCCTTGAGATCACCATTCACAAGCGCTTGATTCTGAGCTTCGCGAATTAAGGAAGGAAGGTTGGATTGAATCCGAATAGAGTGCAGCTGGGTCCTTTCTTTACGACTCAATGCGTCAGCCACCACATTAGCCTTTCCCGGGTGGTAGCGAATTTCACAATCGTAATCGCTGAGAAGTTCGACCCAGCGTCGCTGCCTCATGTTCAACTCTTTCTGATTGAGGATGTGTTGTAAGCTCTTGTGATCGGTAAAAATGACACACTTCGTACCGTACAGGTAATGTCTCCAGATTTTTAGGGCAAACACCACTGCACCCAACTCCAGGTCATGTGTGGCGTAGTTCTTCTCGTGCACCTTGAGTTGTCGAGAAGCGTAAGCGATGACCTTCCCTTGTTGCATTAAAACGCAACCGAGGCCCTGATTCGAAGCATCGCAATAAACGGTAAAGTCATCGTCACCTTCCGGAAGTGATAGGATCGGTGCTTGGCAAAGCTTATTCTTCAGAGTTTGGAAAGCTTCCTCTTGATCTTGTCCCCACACGAAAGGTTCCCCTTTCTAGGTCAAAGTGGTTAAAGGCAAGGCAATCCTGGAGAAGTTTGAGATAAATCGGCGGTAGTAACCGGCCAGACCAAGAAATGAACGGATTTCGGTAGGTGTTTTAGGCGCTACCCAATTTCTGATGGCTTCTATCTTGGAAGGGTCGACGTGAATGCCGTCGACATTGATGACATGTCCCAAGAATTGAACTTCCCTTAGCCAAAATTCACACTTGGAGAACTTGGCATATAGTTGCTCTTTTCTGAGAAGCTCCAAAATAAGCCTGAGATGAAGCTCATGATCGGTCCTCGAACGAGAATAAATGAGAATATCGTCTATGAAAACAATGACAAACTGATCAAGATATGGACGGCAGATGCGATTCATCAGATCCATGAAGATGGCGGGAGCATTGGTCATTCCAAAAGGCATAACCATGAACTCGTAATGACCATAACGAGTTCGGAACGCAGTTTTCGGGATATCCTCTTCCAGAACACGCAACTGATGGTAACCAGAACGCAGATCGATCTTAGAGAAAAACGTAGCACCCTGGAGCGGATCAAATAGATCATCAATTCTCGGTAATGGGTACCGATTTTTGATAGTGAGCTTATTAAGCTCCCGGTAGTCAATGCACATACGGAAAGTCCCGTCCTTCTTTTTGACGAAGAGTACTGGGGCTCCCCATGGAGACGAGCTAGGGCGAATGAATCCCTTGCTAAGAAGTTCTTGAAGCTGATTTGATAATTCTAGAAGTTCCGACGGAGCTAGACGATACGGTGCCTTAGCAATAGGGAGAGCACCAGGAATAAGATCGATACGAAATTCCACCTGCCTGTTAGGAGGAAGTCCAGGCAGATCTTCGGGAAAAACATCAGAAAATTCACGCACAACAGGAAAGTCCTGCAGTCTCTTGTCTTCGGATTCCCTGAGAGTAACATGAGCTAGAAATGCGGGATACTTCTTTCGAAGGTACCGACTGGCCTTTAAGCAAGAGACGACCCTTAGGCATCCACCCGATTTTTCGCCTTGAATAGTTAGAATTTCGCCAAAAGGTAAAGGGATACGAATAAGTTTCTCGGCGCAGATTACCTCCGCGAGATTGCTGGACAGCCAGTCCATTCCCACAACTAGATCGAAGCTTCCAAGACGAAAAGGTATAAGGTCAATACTGAACGATGTGGTGACAAGAGTAAGAGTGCAATTTCGGATGACGGACTTCACTTGTTTGGACTCCCCACTAGCAAGTTCAACCGAAAAGGCAGGGTCCAACTCGGAAATTTTTAATTTCAGCAAAGGAACCAATTTGCAAGAAACAAAGCTCCTATCAGCTCCTGTATCAAAAAGGACAGACACCCGGTTGTTGTTAAGAATAAACGTACCAGTAATAACATCGGGGTTTTGGCGTGCATCGGCAGCTCCAATGGTAAAAGCCCTCCCGCGAGCCGGAGGGATGCTGGTGACGCGGGGGCATCTATTTCTGTAATGGTCCATAGCGCCACACTCGAAGCAGCCTCGAGCAGGGTTAGGCTGAGGGTTAGCATTCCCCACAGCCAGTTGGTTGCCAGGACTCCTGCATCGCTCCACCAGGTGTCCGAATCGTTCACAATTCGTGCACTTGCGGCACGACTCTCTAGTTGGGTGATGATAAGAACATAAGTTGCACTTGGGATGAAGCCCAGTATATTCCTTTCTTGGTCTTCCTTGAGTTGTTGTGGCTGGAGCGGGGGCTATGGAGTTGATAGGCGTAGCATCAGTGATTGCAGCTAAGTTGGTCGCCTTCCGCTTTCTATTGCTCCCCTTTTTCGCCCTCCAGTCGGAGGATTTGCCCTTATCCTGATGCAGGACACCAGACTTGAGCTGTTCCCCTGGTCAGACGGGCAGTGAGGTCGATCGCTGCCTTAAGTGTAGTGGGGTCAACTCCAACCGCAATGCCCCTCATGGAGTCCGGAAGACCGCTGATGTATTGCTCGACAGCGCGAGAAGCTGGGGTAACCATATGGGGCACCAATAAGGAGAGTTCATGAAATCTCTCCGTGTACTTCATGTGATCCGCGCCCTTCATCGTGTGCGCCCTAAACTCAGCCTCCAGTTTCTGGATCTCGGTTCTCGGAACGAACTCTTGCGTGACTAGCTCAACAAACTCAGCCCAGGGCAGGGCTAGAGCCGCGTCTCGTCCCCCGGTTCTTATCTCGTTATTCCACCACGTGAGAGCCCGTTTGTGGAACATACTCGCTGCGAATTTTACCCTGAGTTCATCCGGGCAGGAGCACATGTTGAATGAAGCTTCGACTTTCTCGAACCACTGGAGAAGACCAGCGGCTCCCTCGGTTCCACTAAAACTTGTAGGCCTAGTGTTGGTAAAAGCCTTATAGAGCTTATCGGCCTGAAGCGTGGGATTCGGTTCTGGGGCTTGGGGTGCACCCGAGGTTCCTTCTTGCCTCATGTTGTTTACCAGACCCGGGAGAACTGCTGCAATTTGCTGCGCTATGAGGGCAGCGAGGTCAGCGGGGTCAACATTGACGGATGAGCGACGAGGAGGCATTCTATTAAAAGAATAAGAATGCGCATTAGTTAAAATTGAGAATAAAGAATAACTGGATAAGGAATTGCCAAAGAGTACATCGCTACTAGATTTACAGTTAATGATGCAACACATAAGCACATAGCAAGCATATAAGTGTGGGCATGTGATAGTGATGCATGAATTATCTAGAGTCAAGGGTCCTAGGTTATAGTCTAGGTCGGTTTCCTAATTCCCTATAACCATTGGCTCTGATACCAATCTGTCACACCCCGGTTGTAATTGGCGGAAAAACCGAGGCGTGGCGACGGGGTCGTGATTGATTGAGCACAATAGATTAAAAAGTCTAAATGCATAAACTTAAAACATGTCAACATTACAACAATACAACAGGTAGCAAATTCGTTCCATTACAACAGATAAAGCTAACATCAATCCTAAATGTCTTCCATCTAAGGCCTCTATCAGCTATTTGCTACTTCCTGCTTCATTTCCTGAAAACATGTAACGAAAATGTCAACTACATAAAGTAGATGAGTGAATTCATAGGTTTAAGGAAAAAGGGATTATACACAAGCATACTAGACTAAGTTGTAGGGGTTTATGTATAGGGTGTACCATCGGCTAACCCACCACTCCTACAACTTATCCTACCATGCTTGGGTATAAAGCCCGGTTTTGAAAAGGTTTGTAAGACAAGACAAGCGTACCAGACTAGGTTGTAGGGGTTTGTACATAAGGTGTACCATCGGCTAACCCTCCATTCCTACAACCTACTCTGCTAAGCTTGTTTACATTTGTAAATCCAAGGTATAAAGATAGGTCAACTAATAATGTAGTGATAAGCCTTACACAAGACTGCAAGAGTTATGTATAATGATCCCATGTATTGTTCCCATGCATACAGGTGTAATGATATCAAGGTTATATGTATAAAGATACCAAAGAATCATATGTAACCATGTCTTGATGATAATGATGATAATGCTTAATGATCACACGAGACCTGACAACAACCCACACAAGACCACACGATGCTACTTGATTTCCATGATGGTAACCCAAATCGATCACTTTGGATACCATAAGAGAATTCGAAAGCGTCCACTTTAGTATCTCTTGGATTCCTAATCGATCACTTAGGAAATTCTTCGGATTCTTAATCGAACACTTTAAGAACCCCCTAGGTCACGTGTATTCTAAATCGAACACTTTAGAATCCCACATCTAGTAACGGCCTGTCTACCAATCGACCACTTGGAGACCAAACACATGCACTAGTGTGACCTAAACTGCCTATGTTCACACGACCACTAGACTGTCCAATGAATGATGTGTTTTCATGATAATGTATAACGGGCATATGACATTGATTTCCAAAGTCCAACGTTCCCTAAGCGATCAATGATTCCCATGTTTACTCCTGAATAATTGATTAGACATACACAACTTCCGAGAAAGTTAAGGTATGAGTAACCTGCCATGATTACTTGTTTTCCCCAATATTCATAGTTTGCAAAAGATTTGCCAAGAATGTTTATGATAAAGAATGTTTGAATAAATGAGTTTTGTCAAAACGTGTACAGTTACCATGTTTCCATCCCAATGATTTGAAAAGCTTAAAAGAAAAAGGGGGCTATGAACTCACCTTGTTGGCTAAGTATGGTTGCTAGGGTGGTCGAGTGCTGCCAAACGTCGATCCTCTAAGTCTAGACAAGGACATAATAAGTTAACAACACGCTTTAAGTCTAAGAGTATAAGCCTACGCGACCTCGAGTAAAAACCAAGTTTTAAAGTTGAAAACAAGCTGATTCTGGCACATTCGGTCGAATAAGGGCAGGTTCGATCGAATCTGCTACCTGTTCGATCGAATATGGTACTGGTTCGGTCAAAGGGGCTGGGAAGAACACGTTCAGTCGATTGAGGACTCGTTCGGCTCGAGTAGGATGTACATTCGGTTGAATACAATCATATTCGATCGAATGTATATTCTGATCCGGCTAGTCTGTTCGTTTGCCCACTGGTTCGACCGAACAGGAGATGGTTCGACCGAATGGTCAGGTTCGATTGGTCTATTCGACCGAATAGACCTATTCGACTCCTTCAAGACGGATGACGGAGAAACCTACGGGATTTTGACGATTTTCATGATTTTTCGCCCAAAATCAATGTTTTATACATGGAAATGCTCGGAATCCATAGGGCTATTGATTCCTAACGTTTATAACAACACAAGTATGCTTTTTGACACCAAAAATGACGATTTTTGACCAAGAACACACTTGAAACAAAAGTTGGGGTTTTTGCTCGATTCGGGGCCGGATTTGATGATAAAAACGTATGATTTTCAAGAAGATCTTACCAAAAACAACAATAAACAGATTGGTGGACTCGGATTTTGGATTGAATAACTTTCTCTCACTACTCTCTCTCTAGAATTGGGGTGCTTGGGTGTGGGTGTGGAAGAGATGAAAGGAAAATGGTGGAGTTTGTTCTTGCACTACGCTTATATACTTGGTTCTATCGGGTTCGGGTTTCGGTTACCTACGGGTCAAGGCTAGCTGAGTTCATAAGTTTTAACGAGCTAGAACTTTCCAGTAAAAATTTTATAAAAATCATTTTTCAAGTAATCGCTTGCAATCTTTTTAAATAAAAACCTTTTATTTTTCGAAAACACAAAATTAATATTTTTCAAACGTAAAAGTTCTTTTTATGAAATAACATTTTTAGCTGAAATAAACAGATTTTCCAATGATATGGATTCCGAACTTATCGTCCAGAACCCAAAGTGTATAGTTTCCGATGATTTCTTGATTTTAGTTTACCAGTCAAATTCCAGGGCGTTACACCTTTTTATCCCATGTTAAGTTCCCAAGTGATTCTAGTGTCATATAAAATGATGGTGTTAGACTTGTTTTAAAAGGGATTTATGTTTTCTAAATTTTAGATTGGAAAACAATTTATGTACCTTGCATTTTTATGCATTCAAATGTATGGTACTTAGTTTGAAAACCAATTTTAAAAGTTCCTAATAAAACCCATTTTATTGTGAAATCATTAACCTTTAAATGAAACCAATTTTATTACCTAATGATTTCTAAGGAACCAATTTTATGCAAGTTGTAGATTTTAAGTTGTTAACAATCCATATCCAAATATGATAAAACAAAAATATAAATCAACCAAGCAAGCATAAATAAAACAACCACAAGTTCATGACCATAGCCACCTAATATTGGCAAAACTTGTTGACCGAAACAAGTGTGCCAAAAAGTCTCTCTTAAGGGACAAAATGAACAAAGGCATGTGTCGGTGAACTCCCACTTAACCCTGGTATCCAAATGCCTCAAGTGTCCACTTTGTGTTGTGACTTATCCACTTTATTTGGGCTTTCTTTTGGGCTCTAACTTCAGCTCCAAGCTTTCTAAGGCCTCCTTGTTTGGGTTTTGGCTATTGGTCTAAGTTCCCATCTTGGACTATGAGGTTCATTAAGGCCAAAACCAAAATCGTAACTTTTTTGCATCTTCTTTTATAAAAAACATATCCTAATACATTTTTCTCTAGTAAAAGAATTACAACTAATCTACTTATTTACAAACCAATATGAATAAATAAATAGATTACAAACCCAAATAAAAGAATATTACAACCATATTGACTAATAAAATGAACCACGACACAAACATTCATCCAAACACAAGACCATGGCTAGGTTATGAACATCCAATACACATCCAAATATGCAAGTATTATAAGTCTAAAATGGTTCCCCTTTTTAACCTCAAACTTTTGGCCAAGGTTAAGTAAACCGAAAGTTTCGGGTTTTGTCCAAACAAAAAAACTAATCATCCAAATGACTTAATTCTTCAAGATTGTCACATGCATGTAAAGTATAATCTTGAATAACCAATGGGTAACCAAAAATCCAAAAAATTTCGGCCATATGGTGAAACACACAATAAAACTCAAAAACCTTTTTGATCTATTGAAGCATGTATCCTTATAAGCGGCTCTTGATACCATTGTTGGGTTTTAACAAGACTATCAAAGTCATATAAACCCACTTATATGAAAAAAGCAATAGATTAAAGTAGTTTTAAATATTGTCATTTAGATTAATATAAAACCAATTTTATATGTAAAACCCAAAACCCGGATCCATATACAAGAGTACATGCTATCAAAATCAACAACCATAGGGTGATTATGTAATACAACATCTCAAGATGCAAGGAGGATGATGAAGATGATGGTTGAATAGTTAGCCTTCAATAGAAAAGTGCCTCAAGCTTATATACCCTCAAGCCACCAGCAAACACCTTGTATTGCTAGGATTTGTACTTAGAACTCTTCCTTGTTCTCCACTTTTTTTTGGCCGAAAATCGGAAGAGAAAGAGAGAGTTTTCTTGTGTGTGTGTGTGAGAGAGAAATATGAGATTCAAATGCACCACCCTTGGACCAATTGATCACTTTGCATGTCCTTGATAATAATAATAATAATAATAATAATAATAATAGTAATAATAATAATAATAATAATAATAATAATAATAATAATAAAAATAATAAAGAGTTGAGAGAGAGGAGGGAAAAGCGGGGGGGGGGGGGGGGACTCTT
Organism: Bidens hawaiensis; assembly: GCF_021521415.1. Lineage (NCBI taxonomy): Eukaryota > Viridiplantae > Streptophyta > Magnoliopsida > Asterales > Asteraceae > Bidens > Bidens hawaiensis. The sequence continues at coordinate 23,287 of NW_027505840.1, forward strand.
TGGTCTCTCTCCGAAATTCAAATTCAAAATTTATTTTGTTACTTATGTTATGTTTTGTTGTAACATAACATGGTCCAAGTAACATGCAAATGTAACATGTCTTACATATAGTTATTTAACCAACTTTAAATAACAATATGAAATCTCTTCTCTCAAATATAAATCATCCATATAATTTATTTATTACTCAAGTGCAAATATCTAGAAACCCAATTTCTAAATATTTTAAGTTTTGATATTTATTTGTTAGATCATATCTTAAAATAAATATCTTGGTGTTTTTCTAACTTTTTATTGGGTATGACGCGACTTGGATCATAACTTATTAGCCACAACAATTATAATATGTGTCTTGGGTAGACCGATTCCAACAAGGTTGTCAAATAGAAATCATGAACTAAGGGATGAACTTTCAGGAAAGTTAATAATCATTGATCAAAAGTTTCAAGAAAGTTTAATATCAAGAACTAAAATTATTGAACTTGAGAATGAGAAAGTTGAGTTGAAAAACAAGCGTGTAATGTTTAGAAATTCCTCAATTCTGTTAAATGAAATAATTGAAGTGTCTGGTAAATAGAAAAGTTCTAAAAATGGTTTAGGATTTGTTGAGGTTCCTCCAACGTCTCACATTGATTGTTCAAACAACCCATTATAGGGAGAAAAAGAAAAGATTGTTAATGGCAATCCTTCGACTGTTAATCCTCACAAAATGGTTGAAGCAATAATCAGTGTGGAAAAACCAAAACAAATTATACTAGTTTTTCAATCTTCAACTCAAGAAACTCATGTTCAAAGTAACAAAATTTTTGTTGAAATTGTTGATAAAGTAGTGATTGTAGATGTGTTTGTGTCTGAAGAGATGCACAAAGAACAGAACATTCATTGTTCTAATCAAATTTTATGTGAACATCATGAGTTTGAGGAAGCTGCGTACGGTTCAAACATATATAATGTAAATAACAAGAAATTAGAAAAACCAACTATTTCTGATGAGGATTTGATGAAGTTCATTAATCCGTCTGTTGGTAAAGTAAAAATTGAAGAGGTTTTAAATTAAAGGGTGTGAACAAGGTTTTTGATGAAAAGGACATTCCATTACACTTGATCAAACCTGAATTGATCGAGAGTGTATTTCAAAATGAAACCTTGAGCTTAAACTATATTGAAAAATCCTTTGCAAAATCCAAATCATTGAACACACTAGTTACTAAACCCACTTTAAAACAACATGTAAAATTTGTGAATTCTATAAAGTTTGTCATTTCAAATGGAACTGATACTTTATGAAGTTTTTCAAACTCTTCAAATCTTGAATTTTACAAGAAAAAGAGGTCTGTTAGCTTGGATGATTTAGATGAAGTTAAAGTATCGGTTGATTCTTTTGAACCTGATGTTTCACATGCTAGTGTCAAAAAACCACACACGTTTGTGGACATGAGAACTTGTTTCTCATGTGGTGAACGTGGTCATGTTGCACGTAAATATGAAACTAAGGTAAACAAGACTACAAAACCTGTAACCAAGGAACAACCAACTAAGGTTCCTTTGGTTAAAGAACATCTGAAAAGACAACCATCTCAAGTTAAGCTTGATGATACATACATCAAGTTTCATGACGCGAATCCACGTAAGGTGGTTCATGTTAATGTAAACAAGATTAATTTAAAGAACAAGTTGTTTGAACCCACTCAACCAATTTGTAAAAATCATGATACAAATGTGATTAAAGATGCTTATTTTCATAGAAAGTCAAAGAAATAGTTGACATATTCTCAAGTGCATCAATCACATTTGAAATCTAAAGTTACTGAGTCTCAAAAGGAAACAAAAGAGGTGCCCAAGACTGAGTCCTGGACAGCCTTTATGTCTAATCATTTTCTTTGATTGTGCTGAGTTCATCCAAGACTATAACTGGAGATAAATGGATCATGGATAGTGGATGCTCTCAACACATTCTGGTAACCTTAATCTTCAAACGAATGTCATGGATATTCAAGGAGGGTATGTAGCGTTTGCAGGTAATTAAGGAGGGATGATTACTAAAGAGGGTGATGTTTCAAATAGTAGTATTACATTTGAGAAAGTTAATTATTGTGATAAGGTGGATCACATTTGCTGTGTGTATATCAGATTTGTGATAAGAAATTCACAACCTTATTCACTGACAAGAAATGTATAATCCTTAAGCCAGGTTATGTTAATCCCAAAGACATGGTAGGTATGAGATATCCACGATCTAATGATATTTATGTACTCAATATGAGTACTAATTTATCGTTTTCTTCTTCTTATATCGAAACTTGTTTTGTCTTGAAAGAAACCGAGAAAGACTCGATCTTGTGTAATACACGGATAGGTCCTATTAATGTTCGAAAGATGAATCACTTAATGGCGACTGATTTGGTGGATGGGGTTTCACTAAAACATTTCAAACTGACCAATCACAATGTTGCTTGCAAGAAAGGGAAACACAAGAATAAGTCGCACCCAATGAAGTTAATCAATTCCATTAAAACTCCTTTGGAAGGTCTTCATATGGATTTATTTGGCCCAGTGAATCGTTCAAGTATTGCTGGGAATTGGTATTGTTTAGTCGTTACCGACGACTATTCAAGGTATTCATGGGTTTTATTTATGAGTTCCCAATATCAGACACAGATTCTTGTGCACAACTTGATCACTAAGATCTAATCACTTTACAAACATAAAGTGAGACACATTCAAATTGATAATGGTACGTTGTTCAAGAACAATGTGTTGGACTTTTTCTGTATTCAAAAGGGAATTCATAGAGAATACAGTGCTCCATATATACCACAATAGAATGGTGTTCCTGAAAGAAAGAACCGAATACTTATTGAAGCTGCAAGAACGATGTTAGCAGTCCCGAAGCTTCCCGTTCAATTTTGGAACGAAGATGTTAACACCGCTTGCTATGTGCTTAGTCGTGTTCTAACGGTTAAAAATCTCAAGGATACGAGTTATGAGGCTCTCAATAACCATAAGCCTAACTTAAAGTTTCTCGAAACATGTCGGTGTCCTTGTACGATGCTGAAATGAGAGACGCGTAAATTTGATGAAAAAGATATTGAAGGTTATTTTCTTTGGTATGCGTCGCCTAAGAAACGTGTTTTTATAAATTTTCATCTAGGTATGTAAAAGAATGGTATCATGTAGACTGTCAAAGCTGCACTACACCACTTGTCGGTAAGGGACTCGATTGGATGTTTGACTATGAAGAGTTATTTAAGTCATTTACACCATCGGTTAAAGTACCAAATGAAGACTTGGTTTGTGCTTACTTAGAAAAACAAGTTTTTTCCCTACCAAGATCTTCTATTTATGATGATAACGTGGTACAAGATCAACTAGAGACATCTTATGATGTTTCTTTATCTTCAGATGATGCTCACTTTGAAGATTCTTCTTCTGCTCCATTTATTGAAACTCCAGAAATTACTGAGGTACTTGTTGGAGAATCGTCTTAAACAATGAATGAGCAAGCAGCTGAAGAAAATGTCACTAATTTAGGAGATAATGTTGTTGTCTCTAAGAATCTGACTCTTCGGATTAACATGTATCATCCCCAAGACAACATCATTGGTGATCTTAATGCAAGAATTCATACGTGACATTAAGTTGCTAATGCATGTGACGATAAAGTATTGTGTGCATATGCTGGAAGTTGACATGCATGCTTCGGGAATCATGAGTATTGCCCGATACACTTGCTTTTTATCTCAAGCAAACCCGACAAGTGTTCTTATGGCATTTCAAGATTCTTGATGGGTTGAAGCAATGCAAGAAGAGTTGTAACAGTTTGTGCGACAGGGTGTATGGGATCTCGTTGATAAACCTGAACAAGTTAAAAAGCCTATCACAACAAAATGTGTGTATAAGTGTAAGAAGGATGATCATGGGGTCATTATTTGAAATAAGGCATGGTTGGTTGTGCAAGGGTTCAATCAGCAATAACGAGTGGATTACACTGAAGTATATGCTCATGTTGCAAGATTGGACCCATCCTAGAGAGCCTGGTATAGCACGCTTGCTGACCATTTGATCGATAATGGCTTCAAGATCTGCTCCTTGTCCAGATTTGTGTCGATGACAACATATTTGGCTAGACAAATGGCACATTATGAAAAGACTTCGAGAATTCGATTCAAACCAAGTTCGAGATGAGCTCGATGTTAGAAATGAGTTTCTTTTTAGGGTTGTAGGCTCAACAGTCTAAAGACAAAATCTTTATTCATTAGAAGAAATATGTGAACGATCTTTTGAGCCTATTCAAGATTACTGCCGGAAAAATCTCTTCTACTCCTCTTCCCGTGGGTCACAATTTTTCACTGGACGAATTGGAGGATACCGTTGATCCGACTCTTACCGAGCAATGATTGGTTTGTTAATGTATTTAACTGCATCGCCCCTGATATAAGTTTTGCTGCTTTTTTGTTTGTCAGGCATCAAACGAGACCTGAGTGACTCATTTGGCGGCTTTTAAGCATATCTTTCACTATCTGAAGGGCAATCCTGACATCGGGTTATGGTATTCCAAGGATGATAGTTTCGATCTTACTGCTTTCTCAAAATTCCAACTTTGGAGGATGCAATATCAACTTCAAGTCAATGACGGCGAGTTGAAAGTTCGAGGTTCTTACGGTTAATTATTGATCACCTAGAGCGTAATTTGGTACAAGATCCGGAGTTAATGGATGATATAATGGTCCTGGAACATATGTTTGAAGAAACGATGAAGCGTGTGAGGACTTATCGTGTCTAAGAAACCGATACATGACGGTTTCAGCTCATACTCTTTAATCTAGTTCTTGATATCGCAATACGATTAGTGATTACGTTAAGTGAAGTGTGTAAGATGATAATCAAACAGAGTAACGGCTCTTCAATAATAATAACCACACTTGTTAATTTACTGAACAATGATACATGTATATATAGAAGACGAACCCCATTCGTTATACATCTCATAACGATGGGGTCCATTCGTCATCATTCCCTAATACTAACTTAAAGTATAACAAATGACTTATTCGTTATACTTCATTCGTAAAACATCCTTAAATAATGGTACAAAGAGTTTAACGACTGGGCCCATTCATTATACGTTCCATAACTAATGGCCTTAATACATAGCGTACGGACACATTCATTAAACATCCTTAATGAATGGCCATTAAACATAACGAATGACCAATAAACATAACGAATGGAAAACACATTTACCAAAATACCCTTTTACATTAATAATAAAAAATCACAATATGTAAACAAAGATCGAGACAACAAAACCACGCACTAACAAACTCCCCCTCGTCTCGTGTTCGTTGTCTTTGATTACTTGAATCTTTTAGTATTCCATTCAGCACAACTATGAACTCCAAACGCATGGCAAACACGCACCACGCGTTGAAATTACATAGCAAGATTGTAATCCTTCATATCAGTAAATCGGATCTCGTTTCTAAATAAGGCTTCATTATCCGATTTCGATAGGTTAACCAACCACATTAGGTCAATTACCAAAATGAAATCGGTCTTCAGCCCCGTTCCAAGAACGATGATGGCTTCACCTGTTTGGTATTCATAAGACTACTGATTGAATGCCTTGTAAATACTTTGGGGAAAAGTTTTACAGGCACACACTTTAAAGTGCGTGGCTGCTTTACCTTTAATACGATTTCACCAACCGTTTCTTGGATCGATCTCGTCAATATACTTACCAGTAGGAACCTGAGGTTTAAAGAACTTAAAACCATGACATACCTCAAAAAACAAATGTTAATGAAACCAACCTGCCATTTGATTACCACCTCGATTTATGAACGACCTATTCGCCAACTTTCGTGTGTCCCACCTCAGCAAACTAAGAACATCGGTTATGTATTGATAGTATTGAACACTGTGTTCCTACTTGATGATGCATACCTTAAGATCAGAGTCATAGAGCCATGAGACAATATCAACTTAGACGGTCTTTGAAGCTTTAAACATCGTCTTTTGGTGAGCAGTGGCACGAGCTTTGATCTGCCTATCATCTACTTGCTCCGCATATCTTAAAACATCAATAAGCTTCGAGATTCGAACCTTATTGTGACCAAGCAAGCCTTCAAAGGTTGGATCCTTCGAACCCGACCCAGATTCCTTTACTCTATCCTTTTTCTTCTTCATTCCCAAACATTCTTCAGCTGCTTGCACATGTTCTATAGTAAAGAGTGGAATACCTTGATCTATATTTGTACACGTGTACAGATCAAGATACTCCTCAGCTATCACATCTTAAATTTAGACAACATCCTAATTAAACGACGTATCCCGAGATGGGATACTCGTATCAAACCTTACTTCATCATCATCAATCACCTCCATGTCCTCCTCGTTATCCAACACGTCTACCTATTCATCATTCAAACCAAGCAGTAACGAGATTTGATCTCTGGATAATGAATGATCAACAAATTCTCCTTCCTCGATCTCATCAGCGTTAACCAAGCTCATCACAACACCCTCCACGTTGTCCATGAATAATACCATATTGGCCTTTACAGATTCAATAGGTTGAACGTTATTCGTGTCTTCATAAACTACCCCATTTGCTTATCACCACCCTCAACCTCAACACCAGCTGAGCTACTAGACGCATCGGTCTTATGTTTCTGCTCACTTCCACTAGTTCCTGCATTAGGGTCTATACCATCATCTTTTCCTTTAAGCTCTTTCAACATATCATCTTTGTAGGTATGCTAAAGGATGAAATCTTCTTATTCTTTTATCTTCTCCCCTTGAGAAGTAACTAAGGCCTTAGCTCAGGATTCTTACTTTGACAGTAAGAAATGTAGCTAACAATATTTCGTTAAACTAACCAAATCTGATCTTGAAATTGGCGGTCAGCGGCCAGCTGATTGTCTTGAAGGTATATCAAACTCAGCAACATGTTCAATTGCTGAGGAACAGTCAGAGTGTGGAAAGACGGAGGGATCGGCTACACTGGATCTTGAGGATGATTAAATAACATATGTGAGAAGTTTGTCATCAAAGTAACATCTGGGGTATTAACAATAGTAGTAACCACCAGTGCTTGTTGTGGTGCAGTTGGGCTTGGTATAAACGATCCTATCTCAACACCCGAACATCGACGTGTTCGGCGTTTAGCTGGCCTACCAACCACTTTTGACTTTCCCTTACGCTTACGCTCGGTAGCTTAACAAGAACTAGCACTACCATCAGCACCATTTCCTCTATCATCTCCATTTCCACCATCACCACCATCATTGTTCGCACCTGGTCCACCTTCACGTTTCGAATATTAATCTTTGTGAATCCAACGATCATTAGGTGGACTTACATAATCAGATCTTGCCAAATGAACTATCAAACCTTTGAATCTTGGCATGTTCTCTGGAGTTTGATTACGATATGTCTTCATCCTTTTCATAGTATCCTCATTCATGTGATCCAAAACCCTCACATCAATAACCATCGTCGAATCACGTATCAAATCAGGTGCCAGATGATCAATAATTATCTGCAAAAATCTAGGATACATCAGAAAATTATTCTTGTGGTGTCGGACTGTGCAGTTCCCTTTCATATGATAAAATATCAACTATGAAAAGTTGAATGGCTTGTTGAGAACAAGAGCCACAAACGTAGACTGCAACATGGTTCTGCATTCGTCATATCCACCCTTTCGCCCCCTGGGCAGTGAATAAGTACGTGTAGCAAGTACTTAGATTGTTCACAAAAATATGCCTTGTTATATTGTGATTTGTCCAACTCGCCCTTGTAGTTCAATATGTGAAATAAGCATCGAATCAAATCCTTGTCAAACTCGCAACGATCATCTACGGTATCAGGATACAACCTTGCGTATCACATCTACATTATTTACAATCTTCTTACTCTGAATCACAGCTTCAATTTGCTTCTCGACATCCACATATTTAGGACAATCCCAAAATGGACGAAAAATACTAAAATGTACACGAGCAACAACAGATATTACATAATAAATCCTCGAGCGACGTAGAAAATCAATCATATCCCAAAAGTGTCTCTTCCCACAAAGTCATCAAGCAAGAATGCACAAATGTTGTGCTTCTTTTCGTACGCCAACTCAGCAACTTGAATCTCTACAACAACATGTGTATCTTGTACTTGTCGTTCTTGTTAGACTTGTGCTATAGGGTTCTCTTGAGCAGGTGCATCAATGATTTGTTCATCTACCATTTCTTTGAAAAACCCGAGCATTAAAAAATGAACACAATACATTAAAATCACAAGTCTCACCAAACTTAGTGAAAAATGGACATTATGTTTAAAATTTAGACCTTCTATTTGAAATTTTAAGGCTCATTCGCTAGTCATTCGTTAAAGATCAAGTAACGAATGACTCCGTTCGTTATATGTAATAATAACGAATGAACTCATTCGCTAATGTTGACAAATGATCTGATTCGTTAAAGGTAACGAATGACCACATTCGCTAAATATTATATACGAATGAATACTCATTCGTCATATAATATCACGAATGATCACAATCGTTATGAAAACACACGAATGGGCTTCCCATACACGAAAAGGCTTCCAATTTGTTATACCCAACAAATGTGAAGAGGCGAATTAGATAATTGTCTCCATCGTCAAAGTCAAAATTGGTTTGAACATCAAATAGTCAAACATGCAGTTCAAAATCCAATTAAGCCTAATATTAAATGAATCAACATAAAGCTAAAACCATTAGACTCGTAATATCAGCGTTAACCAACCCTAATCGTCTAAGTGATTAAACATTGATGTTTAAATCATTAATAAGGCTTAAAAATGATCTGTTTAGTCCAAGCCCAAATTAACTTGTCAATGTTAATAAAAAATAATGAAAGATATATCGTTGCACTCGTAATTACCTTAGAATCAATAATCAATCAATGAAAATTAGTTTTAACGATGTTTGAATTTCTTGAACACTTGGGCAAAGGTTCTTTAAGTAATTTGCTGTTTTCAAGGTGAACGAATGAGGACCATTCGTTCGGTTTTAGGTCTTATACATTACACTGTTTGCACGCATACCAAGGTTCATGAATGAGTCCATTCGTTAGATTTAAACTAACAAATGACCACTCATTCTTTTGTTCTTTTGTTAATGAAAATAACAAATCAACACTTTAGTTATATACTAACGAATAGCCATCCATTAATTAGTTAACCATTATCTCAATATAACGAGTGTGCTCATTCTTTATTAGGTCAGCGGAAGCGAATGATGTTATAACGAATGGATTCTACTCGTTATCAAGTACGCATCGAATGACCATCATTCATCATATAAAAATTTAACGAATGTGTTCCCATTTGTTACATTAGTGTAAAGAACATGATGGATTAAATAAAAATGGAAAATATTTACCGTTTTACCATTTCAAACCATAAATAAATAACAAAAACCTATGTTTTGATAATTTATTACTTAAAAATTTACCTCAAAAGGTAAAAACAAATACCTTAACGTGTTTTATGAGAAAAACACATAACTTAAATATCGTGGGAAAACTATTTTCGTATTTTCTTTTCAAAAATTACCCTTTAGCTCGGAAATCGAAAATAAAGCAGAAACAAAATATTTTTGGATATTGATTATTTTCGAATTAACACATAGACAAAATTAAAACAAAGACAAATACGAAATGTAATCTACGAAAGCAGTACATATTTTGTGAGTTGTGCAGATAATTATATTGATCAAAAAATCCTCCATAACAGCTTTATTCTTCAAAAATCCACCTATTTAATACTGAAATTTCAGAATAAAATGACCAATTAATGTACTATCAAATTATTTTTATTTATTTTTTTGCTTCAAAACTCATTTTGAGGAGCTCAATATTTTTTTAATATTTTTATGTATTTTTGAAATATTTGAATGTTTTTGGATTTTATCTGTATATACTGAAAGCACAATATTTTTGTATTTGCTCCACTCAAAAACCAAAATATTAAAAAAAGAAAAAAAAAATAAAACTGTACAAACAAAAGAAATAAAAATGAGTATCCTAGTTTAGAGATATTAGCAAAAGATTTAAACCGTTTAAAGTAAGCAAAAATTTAAATCTTGTTTTATCAAATTCTTTGGTAAAGAGGCATGCCTTTTGATAGTCCGTGTGCCCGTTCTATTTGTTAATTAGCTTCTTTTCATAGCAGTCACGGATAAAGAGATAACGATTTTTGATATGTTTCGTTTTAGAATGGTGCACAGGGTTCTTCGTGATACATATAACAGCAGAGTTATCAGTAAAAATGGGAGTAGTAAGACACTTTAAACCATAATCCCACAAGTGTTGTTGGATCCATAAAACTTGTGAACCCAACTTGAGGCTGCCACGTATACAGCTTCTACGGTTTAGGTGGAGACCTTGTCTGCTTCTTACACTGCAAGGAAACAAGCCGGCTTCCAAAAAATTGACAACCCGCAGTCATAAACTTGAAGTTGATCTTGCAACCTCCATAGTCCGAATTGGAAAAAGCAATAAGATCGAAACTATCATCCATGGGATACCATAACCCGTTGTTAGGATTACCCCTCCGATAGTGAAAGATATGCTTCACCGCCGCCAGATGAGAATCTTGAGGACTCGTTCGATACCTGGCACACAAGTAAACAACGAACATTATATCAGGATGAGATGCAGTTAAGTGCATTAACGAACCTATCATAGCTCGATAAAGGGTCTTATCAATAGTATCTTCTAATTTGTCCGGTGACAAATTGGACCCATGAGAATAGGAGGAGAAGGGACTTTTGCTGCAATTATCTTGAATCGGCTCAAAACATCACTCACATATTGTGTCTGGTGAATAAAAATTCCCTCGTCAGATTGTTGAACCTGCAACCCAAAAAAATATTCATCTCCCCCAGCGAGCTCATCTCTAATTTGATTTACATCGACTTCTCAAAGTCCTTACATAATTTGTCATTTGTTGAGCCAAATATAATGTCATCGACATAAATCTGGACAAGGAGCAGATCTTCTCTGACAATCTTGTGAAAGAGAGTACAATTCACAGTCCCTTATTTGAAGCCACTATCCGTAAGATGGTCAGCAATCATGATGTACCAAGCTCTCGGGGGTTGGTGTAGATCATAAAGAGCCTTGTTTAATCGGTCCACATGGTCTGGATAATCTGGATCTTCAAAACCAATAGGCTACTTCACGAACACCTCTTCATAAAGTTCCCCATTAAGAAATGCACTCTTAATGTTCAACTGATATACTTTAAGATTCTTGAAGACAGCATAGGCCAAAAATATACGTATAGCCTTTAGTATTGGAACAGGAGCATACACTTCAGTGTAATCTATGCCTTCTTTCTAATGAAACCCTTCCATGACTAAACGTGCTTTGTTTCTCACAATGACTCCACGGTAATCCTTTTTACGTTTAAATACCAATTTTGTCGGGATAGGCTTCTTAACCCGTTCATGCTTATCAATGAGATCCCAAACACCTAGTCGCACAAACTTTTGCAACTCCTCTTTCATTGCCTCAAACCACGAAGAATTTTCAAGTGCCATACAGAAACTTGTCGATTCAAATTGAGATAGGAATCAAGTGTATCGGGAGATACTCATGATTACTGAAGTATGCATATTAGCATACACACATAATACATTATCATCCCTTGTATTAGCAATTTGATGTTGTGTACAAACAACTACATCAAGATCACCAATGATGTTATTATGAAGATTATACGTGTTAATCCGAAGTGTCGGATTATCATGAACAACAACATGATTACTTAAATTAGTGAGCTTTTCTTCAGCTGCGATATATCCACAGTATGAGACGAGTCCCAACAGGTACCTCAGTAACTTCGAGATTCTCAACAAAGGAAGAAGAAGAAGAATCTTCAAAATTGTAAGGCCCCGATCCCGTTGCCCTACTTTGCTGTTGGATTTACTCATAAGCACAGTTCTAAATATCAGAGTTAATTTAAATTTTCGCGGAATAGATAACATAAAACCATTCATTACATAACTTTTTAAAACATGTTTTAACATCATTCAAATTTGTCCTTTTAAAAAAAACACAGCCAAACATGACATCATCACATTCTTCTTAAGATGCCAGTATCTTCAGTCCAATGCCATGTGTCTTCGTTCAAGCCAGCTGCCTTAGCCTATTCACCCGCATGCATACATTGGCATCCGACGATACATATTATATAATCTGCTTACCTTTCTTTCATACATACATTATCATATACTTTCTTTCATTCTTTTCTTTTCTTTCATACTTTAACTTTAATCTTGCTTTACATAATTCTACGTTTTAAAGAGCATTACGCCCTACTACCTTGAGTTTTATTAGGGCCCGGTTCCCTTTTCTACCTCGAGTATCATTAGGGCCCGATTCCCTTTTCTGCTCGAGTATTATTAGGGCCCGGTTCCCTTTTCAGCCTCGAGTATTATTAGGGATCGGTTCCGTTTCTGCCTCGAGAATTATTAGGGCTCGGTCAAAGTCAAAATCGTCAAGAACACCAAAACAGTCAACATCTATCAGATTCGCTATTTAACTTCAATTTCCGATAAACCAACACAATCTTGGTATCAACAGACTCGGAATCAATGTGCTAACAAACCCTAATCATCCAACTAGCCAAACATTCGTGTTTAAAGGGTGCGATTTATGAATATAGGCATACGATTCATTAGTTGATTAATTAACCTAACATATGTTAACGAATTTCAGTAAGGTTCATCCCGTTTGATTAGTTTTTATCATACTCATCAGATCTAAGATTTCCCAAATGAAACCGAACCTAAATGAATAGTTTCTCGTTATAAACATACCTTAAACGAGTCGATCAAAGAACACGATCTAGTATTGATGTTGATTTGGTTCGTCACAACTTTCTAGACCAACAAGCTCGGGTTTCCACCTTCGGATCTTGGCTCAGGATATAGGATGGTGTTTGTGCGTGTTTTTCAAGGTGTAGACTATGGTGTAGAGATGGATAAAAATAGAAAGAGTTACGGTTTAAGGGGTATTTATACTCCCTTAAGCCCATAGACCTAAGGCCCATTCCATCTCTTATTCCATCTTCTAAAGTCCAAGCCACCTCTTATAGTTTATTATCCAAAAATAACCATCACCTGAAGATACAAAAACATCATCAGATGTTTCAGGATGATCATGGTCAGGAGTATCATCATAATTAGAAGATCTCGGTGTGAAGAACATTTGTTCTTCCAAATAAGCACGCACCAAGTCTTCGTTTGGTTCTTCAATTAAGGAAGTAAAAGAATTAAATATACCCTGATAACGAACATTCAATCAGGACCCTTGCCAGGAGGTGGTGTAGTGTAGCTTTGACAATGTACATAGTACCACTCTTCTACTCAACCCGAAGAGAAATTAAAGACTTGTTTCTTAGGAAACACATAGCCTAGAAAATAACTTTCAATCGCTTCCTCATTGAATTTACCCGCATCACGTTTCAACATTGAGCAAGGACACTCGGATGGTTTGAGAAACTTTAAATTAGATTTACCGTTGAGAATTTCATAGCTTGTCTTTTGAAGCTTCTTAACGATTAGAACACAATTGAGCGTGTAGCAAGCAGTGTTCATGGATTCACTCCAGAATTGAATAGGAAGTTTTGAATATGCTAGCATTGTTCTTGTTTCTTCATTTATTGTTTGGTTCTTCCGTTCAGCTACACCATTATGCTGTGGTACATATGGAGCAATATATTCTCGATGGATACTTTTCTGAATACGGAAAAAGTCCAATACATTATTTTTGAATTGCGTACCATTATCACTTCGAATGCGTCTCGCTTTATGTTTATAAGGTGAATCGATCTTAGTGATTAAGTTCTGAACAAGAACCAATGTATTACCTTTATAAATCATAAATAAAACCCATTATCAGTCACGACTAAACAATACCAGTCTCCAGCAATACTCGGACGATTCACAAGACCAAACATATCCATATGAAGTCGTTCAAGTGGAGTATCAATGGAACTAAATAACTTCGTTGGGTGCGACTTCTTTTGTTTACCCTTCTTTCACGCAACACAGTGATCAGTCAATTTGAAATACTTTAGTGACACTCATTCCATCAAATAATTTGCTATTAGATAGTACATCTTTCTGTTATGGATATGACTAATACTCTTGTGCCACATAATCAAGTCTTTCTCAGTTTCTTGAGAGATAAAACACGTTTCCACACAAGTTGAAGTCGATATTTTAGCACTCATGTTAAGTACATAAATATCATTCGATCTAAGAAATCGCATAAAAACCATGTGTCCAGGAAGTACATATCCCAGTTTAAGTATTATGCACTCCTTTTCGGTAAATATAGTGGTATACTTTTTACCAAAAATCTGAGAGACGCTCAGCAAACTGTGATCCTCCTTGTCAAAATAATTTACTTTCTCAAACATGATTCTACCATTTTAGACATCGCCTTCCTTGGTTATAATACCGCCTTGATTACCAGCAAAAGCCACATAACCCCGTTGTATATTGTTGACATTTGATAGAAGGTTAAAGTTGTTGGTGATGTGCCTAGAGCATCCACTATCCATTATCCATGTGTCTCCAGATATCATATTGGATGGACCCTACACTATCAAGTAAAGTAATGAGACGAAAAGGCAGCCTAGGCCTTAGTCTTGGGCACCTGTTTCTTTTCATTTTGAATTTTAATCTCATTAGACTCCTATTGTGATCTATGCACTTGTGAGGAAGTCATGGGTCTCTTAGACTTTCGTCTAAGATATGCATATTTGATCACGGTTGTGTCATAATTCTTGCAGATTGGTTGTGTAGGCACAAACAATTTGGGCTTTAATTTAACAATGTTATCATTAACATGAACGACCTTGTGTGGTTTCACATTATGAAACATAATATGAGTCTCGTCAACTTGATACAGTTGTCTTTTAAGAAAATAGGGTATTACAAGTCTTCCCTCCTTAAAGAGGTTTCACCCCCGAAACCTAACTATTATATAAACAAATTCGGGTAAAACTTGCGCATCTTTTCCTCAATTCCCCATGTAGCATCTGATCCTTTGCTATGCTTTCATATCACTTTCACTAGGGGTATACCCTTGTTACGAAGTTGATTTTCCTTGTGGTTAACAATCTCTAATGGTTGCTCAATATAGTTCAACTGTTCATCAACCTCAAAATCCACTAATGGCACATTGAGACGTCTCATCAGCTAGACATTTTCTCATATGAGAAACATAGAAGCTTGAATGAATTCTTTTTAACTCCTCGGGTAAATATAGCTTGTAAGCCACTTCACCCACACGTTCCATAATCTTAAACGGTCCAATGTACCTCATAATCAACTTGCCTCTCTTCTAAAACGGATAATTCCTTTCCAAGGTGAGACCTTGAGCATCACCTTCCACCAACGTTAAACTCAATCGTTCGTCGTCGCTTATCAGCATACGACTTCTATCTGTCTTGATTAGCTATTATTCTTGCCATGATCTGATCAAACTTTGAAGAAGTTTCTTGCACAACTTCTAAACTTCCCATCTCTTTCTAACCAATCTCTCTCCCAACATATCGGGATTCTACATCGTCTACCGTAAAGCATCTAAAATGATGGCATACCAATACTTGAATGGTAGCTGTTGTTATATGAGAACTCGGCCAGATGCAGATGATCATCCCAACTTCCTTCAAAGTCTGAAACACAAGCACGTAGCATATCCTCAAGGGTTTGGATCGTCCTTTCAGACTGTCCATCTGTTTGAGGACTATACGATGTACTGATGTTCAATCTCCTCACTTTCAAAAGTAGCAGGTTTATTCGCCCTGACTAGCATATGAACATTTTGTGGCAATCCCCTCACATAGCCCTTGATTCTCTTAGCCTCAGTGTTAACCATATCGGGCACCAATCTAGACATTCGGTTGAACTCTGTGGTATACTCACGGTGTGTCATCTTTCCAGCTTTCAAGTTCAGGAAATTCATCTTCACCCTTTCAACTTCGGCATCCGCACAGAACCTCTTCATCACTAACTCCTTTAGATCCACCCACTTCATTACCTTAATCTCCTCTTGACTCTTCCTCTGCTCAATCGACTCCCACCAGTACATTGCTTCATCACCGAAGGATTGGGTAGCATAACCCATAGCTTGGTCGGGACGGCATTCGCTGATTCAAATAACCTTGTCCATTGTGGTTATCCATTGGAGAGTAGCGATTGCGTCTCCCAAACCAATTACCTTCAGCGGGTCACAGCCCTTGAAGGATTTGTAGTTACACCCACCACGACCTCTCTTTCCATCAACAGTTTTCACCAATCAAACTTCACTTGAATCACCTTTCTCTCTCTCTCATTATCTTTCTTATCATTTCCTCCTGACCATTCGGCAGTTCTTCCATGGATTCCAGCAGATCTTTCAGGATTCAGGTTCTTTATAGCAGCGGAAACAGCTTGAACAATGGTTGCTTGGACTGCTGGGTCAAGTTGATACCCTTCGTTGTTGCTCGGGTTTCGCCCAGCCGCACTTACTTCTTCCCGAATGTTAGAAGCGGGTTCTACAGAAGGTTGTCGGACTAAGCGTGGCCTGCCACGGCGTCCAGTGCAACCTCCTATTCCAACAACTTGTCTAGCTCCAGCCATCGTATTTTGGAAGGGGAAAACCCAAACGTCATCACTCAAGGAGTTATTTAGTACAAGGATAGTAAGGCTAACAGGTAATAACAGTGGCCAGTTGTGATTAGCTGACCACGTTACTTTTTGTGTCCTATACACTTCCTCTTATGAGTCTATTTGTGCTAATTCTACTTTTAAACAATTAATCAATCAAACAATCAATTTATCTTATCCCTAAATTCACATACCCTTTCTTAAGCTAACATTAACATATATTATTTTACCTTACACTTTACCTTTACTGAGCTTGCTTGAGTGACACATGGCTATTTGAGTCTAAGCATGTAGGATGCTTAAATCTCTCAAACTTTACACTGATACTAACTTGTAAGGCCCCGATCCCGGTGCCCTACTTTGGTGTTGGATTTACTCATAAACACAGTTCTAAATATTAGAGTTAATTTAAACTTTCGTAGAATAGATAACATAAAACCATTCATTACATAACTTTTTAAAACGTGTCTTAACATCATTCAAATTTGTCCTTTTAAAATTAAACATAGTCAAACATGACATCATCACATTCTTCTCAATATGCCAGTATCATCAGTTCAATGCCATGTATCTTCGTATAAGCCAGCTGCCTTAGCCTATTCACCTGTGTGCATACTAAAAGTTATACATTCGCATCCGAAGTTACATATTATATAACCTGCTTACCTTTATTTCATACATACATTATCATATACTTTCTTTCTTTCTTTTCTTTTCTTTTCATTCATAATTTTAACTTTAATCTTACTTTACATACTTCTATGTTTTAAAGAGCATTACGCCCTACTGTCTCGAGTATTATTAGGGCACGGTTCCCTTTTCTGCTTCGAGTATTATTAGGGCTCGGTTCCTTTCTGCCTCGAGAATTATTAGGGCTTGGTTCCCTTTCTTCCATACAACCATACCATACCTGTCTATATATTCATAATCATAACTTTCATACATACATACTTCATTCATACATCATAATTAACAATCATATATTTAACTACCACCTGGCGGTACATGCAATATCCGAAGATCGTTCACGCACCATCAAACATTCATTCATTCATAAATCATACAAGGCATTCACTTACCACTTAAGATAAGTGTATTAACTAATCACATCGAGTATGCACACAGCCCCGAAAACATAACAAGGAATGGTGTTAGAAACTCACCTGAGCTTGGTTACGTTCACAGTTAATGGTTATCCCTTTCTTTAGTTGTGCACGACTAACTGTATAACAATTACGCATATTAATTACTATCACTATCCATAACGTATTTATATTTTAATTAACCCTCAACGAACGAGGTCCGGGGGCAACGCCCCTGGTAGCGGGGTTCCAGGGGCTGCAGCCCCTAACAGGTCCAAGGGGTAGAGCCCCTGGCTGGAGTTCATTCGTTATCTTAATCTAACGAATGGATAGATAACGAGTTTGATCAATCATAACGAACGATCACAGTGCTTGTCCAAAATTTGACTCAGGGGTCAAAGTCAAACTCGTCAAGAACACCAAAACAGTCAACATCTATCAGATTCGCGATTTAACCTCAATTTCTGATAAAACAACACAATCTTGGAATCAACAGACTCAGAATCATCACGCTGACAAACCCTAATCATCCAATCAGCCAAGCATTCGTGATTAAAGGGTGCGATTTATCGATATAGTCATACGGTTTATTAGTTGATTAATTAACCTAACATATGTTAACGAATTTCAGTAAGGTTCATCTCGTTTGATTAGTTTTTATCATACTCATCAGATCTAAGATTTCCCAAACGAATCCGAACCTAAATGAATAATTTCCCGTTATAAACGTACCTTAAATGAGTCGATACTTTAGTACTCATGTTAAGTACATAAATATCATTCAATTTAGGAAATTGCATAACAACCATGTGTTCAGCAATTACATATCCCGGTTTAATTATTATGCACTTCTTATCGGTAAATATAGTGGTATGCTTTTATTTCAAATCTGAGAGACGCTCAGCAAATTGTGATCCTCCTTGTCAAAATAATTTACTTTCTCAAACATGATACTACCATTTAAGACATCGTCTTCCTTGGTTATCATACTGCCTTGATTACCAACAAAAGCCACATAACCCCCTTGTATATTCTAGACATTTAATTGAAGGTTAAAGTTGTTGGTGATGAGCCTAGAGCATCCACTGTCTATTATCCATTTGTCTCAATATATTATATTGGATGGACCCTACACTATCAAGTAAAGTAATGAGACGAAAAGGCAGCAAAGGCCTTAGTCTTGGGCACCTCTTTTTTTTCATCTTGAATTTTAATCTCATTATACTCCAATTTTGATCTATGCAATTGTGAAGAAGTCATGGGTCCCTTAGACTTTCATCTAAGATATGCATATTTGATCACAGTTGTGTCATAATTCTTGCAGATTGGTTGTGTAGGAACAAAAAAAATAGTGTTTAATTTAACAATGTTATCGTTAACATGAACCACCTTACGTGGTTTACATTATGAAACATAATAAGAGTCTTGTCAACTTGATACGGTTGTCTTTTAAGAATTTTTTTAACCACAGGAACCTTTTTGGGTTGTTTCTTAATGACAGGCTTGACATTCTTAAGTTTCCTAGTTTCACAATTTCTAACAGCGTGACCACGTTCACCACACAAGAAACAATTTCTCATATCTATGATCGCACGTTGTGATTAACGGATGATTATGAACCATTGGATTGACGAGATTCATTTGAAACTATAACATTATCCAAATTGTTAAAAAACACAGGCTTCTTCTTTTTGTAAAACTCCAAATTTGAACAATTTGAGAAACTTTGTAATAGTATCATTTCCAGTAGAACTAACAAACTTTACAGCTTTGAAAGATTTTAAATGTTGTTTCAAACTTGGTTTAATTACAAGCTTCGTTAATAATTGGGATCTTGCAAAAGCTTGCTCAAGATCATGTAAACTTGAGGTTTCATTTTGAAAGACACTCTTGATCAGTTCTTGCTTGATCAAGTGTAAAGGAATGTCTTTCTCCTCAAAAACTTTGTTTACACCTTTTAACTCAAACACAAAACCAGTGTTTACTAGACCAATTTAAGGATTAATGAATTTCATCATAACCTCATCAGAAATTGTGGGTTTTCCAGATTTCTTGGTTGTAACACTTGAGTTGTTAATCTTAGATGTATTTGAACCATACACCACATCCTCAAATTCATGAGGTTCACATAAAATCTGATTATAATGTCGAATATTCTATTCTTTGTGTATTTTTTGTGGTTCAAACACATCCTCGATTACAACATTCTCAATAAACACCTTCTTACTCTGAATATGAGATCCTTTAGTCGATGAAGAAAAAGTTGTTTTTTTTATAAACATTATCCACATTAACAACTGATTCAATTTTAGACGTTTTAGAGTTTAAAGAATTGTTATTAAAAACATTTTTTTCCCCAGTAAATTGGTGGTTTGAATAGTCATTAGAAAATGGTGGAGGAACCTCAACAAAGCCTAAACCAGTTTTAGATCCTTTTTGATTTCCAAAAACCTCAATTAATTCATTTAAAAGAAAGGATGAATTTCAAAACTTTCCCAACTTATTCTTTAACTCGAGAATTTCATTATCAAGTTCAGTGATTTTGATTACCAACAAAAGCCACATAACCCCCTTGTATATTCTTGACATTTGATAGAAGGTTCAAATTGTTGGTGATGAGCCCAGAGCATCCACTGTCCATTATGCATTTGTCTCAAGATATAATATTGGATGGACCCTGCACTATCAAGTAAAGTAATGAGACGAAAAGGCAGCATAGGCCTTAGTCTTGGGCACCTCTTTCTTTTCATCTTGAATTTTAATCTCATTAGACTCCAATTGTGATCTATGCATAAGTGAAGAAGTCATGGGTCTCTTAGACTTTCGTCTAAGATATGTATATTTGATCACGGTTGTGTCATAATTTTTGCAGATTGGTTGTGTAGTCACAGAAAATTTGGGCTTTAATTTAACAATGTTATCGTTAACATGAACCAACTTACGTGGTTTACATTATGAAACATAATATGAGTCTAGTCAACTTGATACGGTTTTCTTTTAAGAATTTTTTTAACCACGGGAACCTTTTTGGGTGCTTGACATTCTTTAGTTTCCTAGTTTCAGAGTTTCTAACAGCGTGACCACGTTCACCACACAAGAAACAATTTCTCATATCCATGAACGCACATTGTTATTAACGGTTGATTGTGAACCATTGGATTGACGAGATTCATTTGAAACTTTAACATTATCCAAATTGTCAAAAAACATAGGCTTCTTCTTTTTGTAAAAATCTAAATTTGAACAATTTGAGAAACTTTGTAAAGTATCAGTTCCAGTAGAACTAACAAACTTTACAGCCTTGACAGATTTTAAATGTTGTTTCAAACTTGGTTTAATTACAGGCTTGGTTAATAATTTGGATCTTGCAAAAGCTTGCTCAAGATCTGGTAAACTTGAGGTTTCATTTTGAAAGACATTCTTGATCAGTTCTTTCTTGATCAAGTGTAAAGAATGTCTTTCTCCTCAGAAACTTTGTTTACACCTTTTAACTCAAACACAAAACCAGTGTTTACTAGACCAATTTAAGGATTAATGAATTTCAACAGAACCTCATCAGAAATTGTGGATTTTCCTAATTTCTTTGTTTTAACACTTGAGTTGTTAATCTTAGATGTATTTGAACCATACACCGCATCCTCAAATTCATAAGGTTCACATAAAATGTGATTATAATGTCGAATATTCTTTTCTTTGTGTATGTTTGGTGGTTCAAACACGTCCTCGATTACAACATTCTTAACAAACACCTTCTTACTCTGAATATGAGATCCTTTAGTCGATGAAGAAAAAGTTGGTTTTACTTGATAAACATTATCCACATTAGCAACTGATTCAATTTTAGACGTTTAAGCATTTGAAGAATTGTTATTAAAAATTTTTTTTCCCCAGAAAATTGGTTCTTTGAATAGTCATTAGAAAATGGTGGAGGCACCTCAACAAAGCCTAAACCAGTTTTTGATCCTTTTTGCTTACCAAAAACCTCAATTAATTCATTTAAAAGAAAGGATGAAATTCAAAACTTTCCCAACTTATTCTTTAACTCGAGAATTTCATTTTCAAGTCAGTGATTTTGATTACCAGCAAAAGCCACATAACCCCCTTGTATATTCTTGACATTTGATAGAAGGTTAAAGTTGTTGGTGATGAGCCTAGAGCATCCACTGTCCATTATCCATTTGTCTCAATATATCATATTTGATAGACCCTACACTATCAAGTAAAGTAATGAGACGAAAAGGCAGCATTGGCCTTATTCTAGGGCACCTCTTTCTTTTCATCTTGAATTTTAATCTCATTAGACTCCAATTGTGATCTATGCATAAGTGAAGAAGTAATGGGTCTCTTAGACTTTCGTCTAGGATATGCATATTTGATCACGGTTGTGTCATAATTTTTGCAGATTGGTTGTGTAGACACAGAAAAT
The DNA here is from genome assembly GCF_021521415.1 of Bidens hawaiensis. Classification (NCBI taxonomy): domain Eukaryota; kingdom Viridiplantae; phylum Streptophyta; class Magnoliopsida; order Asterales; family Asteraceae; genus Bidens; species Bidens hawaiensis. The sequence goes on from NW_027505840.1 coordinate 45,509, forward strand.
TTGGGCTTTAATTTAACAATTTTATCGTTAACATGAACCACCTTACGTGGTTTACATTATGAAACATAATATGAGTCTTGTCAACTTGATACGGTTTTCTTTTAAGAATTTTTTTAACCACAGGAACCTTTTTGGGTGCTTGACATTCTTTAGTTTCCTAGTTTCAGAGTTTCTAACAGCGTGACCACGTTCACCACACAAGAAACAATTTCTCATATCCATGAACGCACGTTGTGATTAACGGTTGATTGTGAACCATTGGATTGACGAGATTCATTTGAAACTTTAACATTATCCAAATCGTCAAAAAACATAGGCTTCTTCTTTTTGTAAAAATCCAAATTTGAACAATTTGAGAAACTTTGTAAAGTATCAGTTCCAGTAGAACTAACAAACTTTACAGCTTTGACAGATTTTAAATGTTGTTTCAAACTTGGTTTAATTATAGGCTTGGTTAAAAATTTGGATCTTGCAAAAGCTTGCTCAAGATCATGTGAACCTGAGGTTTCATTTTGAAAGACACTCTTGATCAGTTCTTGCTTGATCAAGTGTAAAGGAATGTCTTTCTCCTCAAAAACTTTGTTTACACCTTTTAACTCAAACACAAAACCAGTGTTTACCAGACCAATTTAAGGATTTATGAATTTCATCAGAACCTTATCATAAATTTTGGGTTTTCCTAATTTCTTGGTTTTAACACTTGACTTGTTAATGTTAGATGTATTTGAACCATACACTGCATCCTCAAATTCATGAGGTTCACATAAAATGTGATTATAATGTCGAATATTCTTTTCTTTGTGTATGTTTTGTGGTTCAAACACGTCCTCGATTACAACATTCTCAACAAACACCTAGTTTCTCTGAATATGAGATCCTTTAGTCAATGAAGAAAAAGTTGGTTTTTCTTGAGAAACATTATCCACATTAACAACTGATTAAATTTTAGACGTTTTAGCTTTTGAAGAATTGTTATTAAAAACTTCTTTTTCCCAGAAAATTGGTTATTTGAATAGTCATTAGAAAATGGTGGAGGCACCTCAACGAAGTCTAAACCAGTTTTCGATCCTTTTTGCTTTCCAGAAACCTCAATTAATTCATTTAAAAGAAATGATGAATTTCAAAACTTTCCCAACTTATTCTTTAACTCGAGAATTTCATTATCAAGTTCCGTGTTTTTGATTACCAACAAAACCCACATAACCCCCTTGTATATTCTTGACATTTGATAGAAGGTTCAAATTGTTAGTGATGAGCCTAGAGCATCCACTTAAGTTCAGTGATTTTGGTTATCGACTTAAGTGTTTATTGATATTGTTTTTCAATGATAATTAGTTTCCTGAAAGTTTTGCTTTCAGATCGTGATTACTATTCGACAATCCTTCAGTTTAATCTTTTGATCTCTTTTCAAGATCTGAAGATTGTCTATATTTTTCATGAACTATAGCAAGATCTTTTACTAATGTTTCACACTTCAACGTTAATTCCTCATTATAAGCACATTAAACATTTTTAGTTACTTTAACATATTCATCTGACGGATTTTCAGACACAACCGAAGTAGACTTAGAACTAACCTCGTCAATTTTAACTATCCAGGCAAAAGAACCAGGTTTCATGTGGCTTGAGACATCAGAATCAAATTTAGTCTCTAATTCGCTTTCGGTAGTTAATCCTTCGCCTCTAGCGTCTTGAAAATTCTCAGTTAATTCAAAACAAAGCAAGATTGGCTTGATTACCATTACCATACCAAGCAATCCTTATTCCAATAAATTCCATCAGCAGTGAGCAATGCTTGAGAACCAGCAGGCTTGACAGAATCACCCCGGAAGTCTTTTCTTTTGAGTCAGCAAACTTCTTTCCCGAACTTCTGTCTTGTTTACAGGGTCATGTGTATTCCTTCTTGGGCTTGTCACATTTTTTGGCAAAATGGCCAAAGTCTTGACAGTTTTAGCATCTCACCTTTAGCTTATCAAATACAACCCTTTTGTTCAGAGGTCGGCAGATCCTTTCTTGTACTCTGCATAAACCTCTTGACCTTTCTAGCAGTCATGGCCATGTTTCACTTTAAATCCATTAGTTCCAAATTGTCTTGATCGATTTGGTCGTAATCTTTGCCAGTTAGCTCGCTTGTGGCGATTTTACCACCCACCAAATTCTCATAAGAGCTCATAAACGCATAAAAGAAAGCAAAGTGTTGTTCAGCTTCCTTCATATTAATGTTTGGTGGTTGAGCTGAAGAATTACTAGCACCGGGAAATGAATTTCTTGACCCACTAGAATTGTTGTTTGATCCAGAAGCCATGAAACAAACATTTGGCATTAGCGCAGCAAATGATTGTGGAATTTCTTGAGAGGTTTGAGAGAAGAAAGCATTAATTGGAGCTAAACTACTACTTAATGGTAATGATCCACCATACAATGTTGGATGTTGGTTATCCTTTGATAAGTTTTGACATCTTCTATCATATTCTCTCTCTTCTATTTTCTTCATGAACTCCAAAGCCGTTAAATCTTCATTTTTATAAAATGAATTCTCTTTTAACACAAGTAGAAAAGTAGAATATGAATTCGGCAGTAAATTCTTGACAGTATCAATTTGATCTGATTGAGATGGTTCCATTTTTTGCTTTCTCATCTCAGCAATAAGATTATTAAATCTTGTAAGCATCTCCTCAACAATTTCTCCTTTCAACAAGCAAAAGTTTTTGAATTGAAACTTCAACATGACCTTTTTACTTTCTAATGTGTTTCCCATACTTCTTAGTCGTAGATGTTGGAAAAGAGAATATTTTAATACTTCCCACTTGGTGAAAAATATTTTCTGGTAAGGCCATGGTCAATGTTGAGTAGGCTTTGGTTCTCTTCTACAGTATAGGTTCTAAAAGGCTTGTCTTCATAATTTTTGCTTGCATCACCAATCATAGGAGGGGAATATACGTTATCAAAACTTCTAGAGCAGTCAGGATGCACGGATCCTAGATGGGCTCTAAATCATGGTTCTCATTTAGCAAAGTCACTTAATTTCATGATTCGGGAACATTTAGAATGTGAACCCATCTATGCGTCCAGGTGTAGCATTTGTTGCATCATCATATTATGATACACTAACACATAATAGCTAGCCATTTTCAGAAATATGTGGTCAAATGAAAAACTGTTAAATGTTCTAGGTAGAAAATATCCAACTTATAAAATTAAGGATTTAAAGTGTAACTTCAGTAAAGAATGGGTAATAATCTTGATGAATGGGATTTGTATATGGTGAATGATGTAACGAATGGTGTAACGAATGATTCCAAAGTTATAACGAATGGTAAGTTTATGGTAACGAATTGGTCCCGTTCACACGAATGATCCAATGACGAATGGTGTAACGAATGACCAAAGATCAAATTAATCAGCAAACGAATGGCATGACGAATATGTGATGATTGACGATATCACGAATGAAGTTTTGTCAGACGAATAAGCAACAATAACGAAAGGTCAGTTATAACAACCTGACACGTGGTATAAAATGGTTACGCTGTTCATGTGAATGAGCAGTTATGGTATAATGAATGAATCTTCATCGTAATGAATGGCTATCTAAATCTTTAAACAGGTTTCTAGATCTTCAAGTTTTCCAGATCCAGACCCAAATCCAAACTAACTTCAAACTTGGATTTCTCGTCCAAAACAACACCAACCAATCAAACTATCAGTATACTCATCATCTCATTCCGAACAAACCCTGACCAATCCGAACAATCAATACACACATAAACCAGTCCAAAATCAATCAAAATCACTCCGCACTCACTATGTTCCAGCGAAAACCAATTAACACATCAATTTCATTGAATTAATCCTTAATAACCAATTAAACTATAACAAAGCTAATGATCCTGATTATGAACTGATTAACCTTCAAATTGACATCAATTATCATTCACACACTGATAATTGATTCAAAATTAAGCTTAATAGTTTCAAAACTCAAATGCATATAATTAAAACATCAATTAACAACAACTGATGTCAATTATGTTTAATATCACCTGAATAATTGAACGCCAGGCTCTGATAACATTTGAGAAACCAATACGTGATGATTTCAGTTCAAAATCTTATGACTAGTGATCAGCAACACGAGAAACCATTCGAGAAACTAGTACTTGATATGGACAAACGATATAGCAATACGATTAGTGATTACGTTAAGTGAAGTGTGTGAAAGGATAATCAGACAGAGTAACGACTCTTCAATAATAATAACCACACTTGTTAATTTACTAATCAGGGATACATGTATATATAGAAGACGACCCCCATTCGTTATTAATCTCATAATGAACGGAGTCTATTCATCTTCATTCCCTAATACTAAGTTAAAGTATAACGACTGAATCGTTCATTATACCTCATTTGTTAAGCATCCTTAACAAATGGAACAATACTTTAAACACTGGGCTAATTCGTTATACATTCCATAACGAATGGCCATTAAACATAACGAATGGCAAACACATTTACCAAAATACCCTTTACATTAATAATAATAAATTACAATAGATAAACAAAGATCGAGATGACAAAACCATGCACTAACAGTGGCCGAACTCCGGAAAACAGGGCAAAGTTTAAGAGGTTGATAGGTCACATTGCTAGACCTGACTATGTATGTCCACTTGATGATTGCTGGATCCACGATGACTCAGATTATGAAAGTGAAGGTGAGCAGGTGGGAAAGAAGGTGGAGATGGTGGAGATGAAGGGATGGTGGTGAAGAAGCACGTGCAGACGCTACTTTACGAAAATGTAAAGGCAATGCGAAGGTTTCTGATAAACCTACAAACACTAAAATCCGTGCGGGTGAAGGTGTGGAGATTGGTGACTTTATACCGAGGTCTACTGCACCGTAGCAAGCACCGGTGGCTACTACTCCTGTTAGTACCCCGGTAGTTACATTATCGACGACTTTGTCGTCAGATACGAGTTTCGCATTAATTCCTCGGACTGTTTTATCACCCATCCTCAGCTTGCTACTTCTGCTACAAATCCTACGCTCCTATCTTTATTAAATCTATTGACCATTTGCATAACGAACAACCTTGTGCACCACTCTAAAACGAAAAATATTGAAATTCGTTATCATTTTATCTGCTGTTGTTTTGAAAAGAAATTAATCGATATTGAAAAAGTGCACACAGATCATCAAAAGGCAGACCTTTTTACCAAAGCTTCTGATAAAACAAGATTAAACTTTTTGCTTGGTTTAAATGGTTTAAAATCACTTGTTGATATCCCAAAGCACGGATAATCATTTTTATGCTTTTGTACAGTTTTGTTTGTTATTTTTTCTTTCTTTAATATTTTTGTTTTTAGGGGAAGAAAATGGGAAAATACAAAAATATTGTGCTTTCAGTTTGTACAGATAAAATCCAAAAGCATTCGGATATATTGAAAAATCCAAAAACGTTGAAAAATGTGCTCATCAAAATGAGTTTTGAATCAAAAAAGAAAAATGATACTACATTGATCATTTATATTCTGAATTTCAGTGTAAAAATAGGCATAAAAGATTGTGTGCTTAATTATATTGGTGCATTGGTAGGTCTTAAACAAACGAGTAAGGTAGAGATGTGATATAAACATAAAATCCAAACTGAAAGAGGTGTTAGTCTCTTACAAAGTTTTGGTGATGAAGGCAGAAATGTAATAGCCTGTCATACTCAAACCCTAAATCTGTTTGATCACAAAAAATAAAAAATTCAAAAATAAAGCTTCAAGTTAATGATTAACACTTCAATGGTGTATGGTATTATGGTCTTAAATCCTGTATTGATAGGATGCTACACGTTTCTGGACACTATAAGTGTTTATGCGGTTTATCCTCTGGGTATTCACAAATGTGAATATTAAATTGCTTTAAGAGAGAACCCTTATAAGTCTAAAAACTTGATCATTGTTGTACTTTGGAAAAATTCATTATTTACTTGATCAAACACGCTCTTAGTCATACATTGTTCCTCCCTTGTGCGAGTCTTAATACCAATAAGAAACGGCCCGAGGGGATACAATATCTACAAGCCATACAGATGAAATCGTGCATACTCATTCATGGTTAAGAAAACTTGGGGTATTTCTTGATAATGGGGGTATACCTTGTAGTGCGGATTGTTTGCTAGATTGCTTAATACTATAAATCATATATTTTGATCAATTGGTTTAATGGAATAAGTCAAGTTAGGGTGACATGGTAAAAATAAAATTAAGCCTGAACCGAGATTAGAGGCTGATAGTTTCTTATATCTTGTGCCCTAATTGAAATTTAAACATATCACGGAAATACTTGAAAAATATGTTTAAGATTTAACAGGATAACAATATCAATACCGACTTAATGCAGTCATAATAAAGCCAAAAGATAAACCTGTTATGGCTGGATTTCTTGATAAATATGATTCCCTGCTCAACTCGCAAAAAATATGTACTATTTTGTAGATTACAGTTTATTTTTGGTTTGTAGTTTTAATTTTGTTTTGTTTTAAATTTGAAAATATTCAAAAATCAAAAAGTTTTTTTTTCTGCTATATTTTCGATTACCAAACTATGCTGATAAAAAATATGAAAAGAAAACAAAAAGATTTTCTCACGTTTTTAAGTTAATTTTTTTTAACATCAGCACGTTAAAGTAATGATTTTACCTCTTGGGTAAAATTTAAGTTATTATTAAAGTAATTATTTTATCAGACTCGGTTTTGATATTATTTTATTGGGTCAAAATGGTAAATTTTTCATTTTTAAGTTAAATAATCCATTCTATACACTTGTGTAACGAATGGGTTCACATTCGTTAAATGTGCACAACGAATGATGGCCATTTGCTAATGTAAGATAACGAATACGGTATGTTCGTTGTCTATACGCATTCAGTTCCGCTATCTGATAATGGGCATGATTCGTTGATACAGTATAACGAATGAATAACGAATAGTTGGTTCTTCGTTATATGTAAACCTATGAGGTTATTCATTAATTCTCTTAACGAATGAACATGTGAATGGGTGGTTATTCGTATACATGGACTCTATTCGTGCACCTAGGGTTTTGTGCCAATACTTCATATGAAAACCCTGATTCAACAAATGGACTCTCATTCGTCCAAGAACTGTTTACCTTGAAAATTGAGAAGTCTAAACGTTACTCTGCCCAAATTTCATAAAATCTGAAACATCAACAAATCAAGTTTGGATTGGATGTATTGTTTTCACAAGGTAATTGCGAGATTAGTGATATAAAAACTCTACAAGATCCGACAATGAGTGCTGAGTTAATTAGACAGATTTATAAACAAACCTAAATATAACCAATTGACTGATTAAACGATACAGTTTAATCATTTAATTTGTTATGGTTTGATATCGACATGTTTCCGATCACAATGATATAAATTTTAATGTATAAAAATGTGTTTTGAGCTTGATTGTCATTTTAAAATGCATGTTGACTGTATGTTTGTTCATCATTATTTTGAATTTGACTAATTGAGGTCAAATATTACGTTCGTCTTTCACATTTGTTGTGTGTAACGAATAAGAATATCATTCGTAATTATTGATAATGAATGATACTTATCATTCGTTATGAATAATGAATGAAATCTTATTCGTTAACCTTGAAAGCTTAGCTTAACGGATGGATTCATTCATTTACCTTGTCATGATGAATGGGTTCATTCATTTAATTAAACTTAACAAACGGGGATCATTCGTTAAAATAAATATAACAAATGTATAACTAATGTTCCTTGGTTAATTTGATCATATTGTTATTTTTACTAAGTTTTAGTGAAAATTATATGATTTTAAAGGTATGAAATGGATTTTATTATTCGGTTTTTACAGAAATGGCTGAAGAAAGGAATGTCGAGGCTCCGGCTTAGGAGAAACCTGTTGTTCAAATGCAAGAGGATACTCAACCTACTGAGTAGTCAGTTGAGGAGGTTCAAGTTGTCGAACTATCACATGATAAGAAGCATAACATCTATGCCTTCTAGGTCGATGATTTCCTCAGGCGAGTGATGTTCGGAGACATGGTTACATTTCTAAAGTGCTCAAGGATTCATCATGCTATTTCAGCCCCTACATCTATATACTTTAGCATTATTCATCCATTATGGTATTTCGCTAAGTATAATGATGCAGACAAGAAAATAGAAACCGAGATCCAGAATATGAAGATTGTTATAGATGTGAATGTGATAAGCAAGGTACTACAGGTTCCTGATGTTGTAGATTATGTTGTGAGTTTGATAAAGAGGTGATCAAGGGGTTGTTCAAGCGTTTAATGTATATGGGTGAACTCGAGAAGTCGCAGTACAACAAAGCTTATCTATGCGAGCGTTATATGTACCTATTACATGTACTTATACAATGTCTCGGTGGCAGAAAAGGAGGATTAGATGAATATCAGATTATGCTACAATCCGCATTTGTGGATTTAGTACACAACAAGCCATTCAACTTCTCAGATTTAGTCTTTTACCATCATAAATAGAACTATACAATGTGTAACATGAAAAAAGGTTCCTCGTGTACCTGAGGTTCTTACAGTTAATTATTGATCACCTGTAGCCAAATTTGGTACTAGATCCGGAGCTAATGGATGATATAATGGTCTTGGAACATATGTCCGAAGAAACGATGAAGCTTTTGAGGACTTATCGTGGCCAAACTCCGAAAAACAAGCCAAAGTTTAAGAGGTTGATAGGTCACATCGCTAGACCTTACTATGTATGTCCACCTGATGATTGTTGGATACACGATGACTCGGATTCTGAACATGAAGGTGGAGCAGGCAGGAACGAAGGTGGATATGGTGATAATGGAGGTGATGGTGGTGAATTAGCACGTGCATATGTTGCTTTTACGAAAACGTAAAGGCAATGAGAAGTTTTCTGATAAACCTAGAAAAACCAGAATACGTAGCGGTTATGGTGTGGAGATTAGTGACTTTATGTCACACCCCAACCTTTGGCGGAAATTATGGGGTGTGAGCTGAATGTCACAGCTCTCAAGGTTACTATCATGCAACATTATAAGTTTCAATATCTATTTAATAATTTCAAATAAAAAAAATATTCATTACAGTAACCCAAAAAAAAATAAAGCATCGAACAAATATAAAATCATAATTAATGTTGTCTCATTTAATTTCTTCTAGCATAAATTTTTAAGTGATCTTCTAACTTCAATTACTTCATATCATGCGATGACATATATATGTGTTGAAAATAACATAGTTTTGTCAACACAAAGTTGAGTGAGCAACACACCTGTTTAAATCTACATGTAGTATATATAAAAATAAGTAGTAGCAACAAGTCATATGAGAATAACGAATTAACCAAATGAGCAAGTATAAATGAGATTTCGAGAAACATAAAGCTATAACGACTAGCGTATGATCATACTATTATGAGATTATGTTGGACCTCTCCGAATGCGTTCAAGTAAAGCAAATAAGCACATAAACAAGTAAGGTATAAGTTGTTAACACATAAGACAATAGTTGCAGTTTTGTGTATAAGTATATATGAGAAATATATTTACGCATGTGTCCCCAAAACGTGGAAAACGGGTAAAATAGGTGAATGCGGTACTCACCTGATCGGATGAACGAAATATAAGTGATGATGTGAGAATGATAAATCCTTCGGAATACACCGCCAAGGATTCCTGGTTAAATAATATAATCTTATGAGTTATTAAAAAATTAGATAATGCGTATAATAGATTAGAGATTTCGATATTATTTGAGTTATGATTTATGATTAGAATATTTATTGATTGAACGGTTTCTTACTATTGTGATTATTGCAGACCAATATTTGTTATCTTTTGTTTAAAGTAATTATTTCAAAATACAATCAATTTTATAATTAAACAGTTTAATTAAATAAATTTAATCTCAAATATCCTTAACAATAATATTTATGTAAATATATAGTTAAATAAATAGCATAAATATTCTGATTAAATATAAAATTAAGATATGCTTATAATTACTAGAATAATAAAATACACACATATATATAAACGTTTAAATATATAATTATCATACAATATATATTTTGGGATTTTTAACGAAAATCCAAAGGTATAAATATAGATAACAAGTTTAACGCATTTATATTACTTCTATATAAAAAAATAAATACATACATACATATATATATAATACTAAACATACAAAATTTGTAAAAACGGTTGACGACGAGAAACGCCAATAATGATGATGTTCGGGTTTTAATAAAATAACGATGATTGATTTGTTATTATTAAAATATACTTATATATATGTATGTATGTATGTATGTATGTATATATACGTAAACGAAAACTTTTAACAAGTCTTGACAAGAAACATAACCCTAAAGATGTCGGTTGAATTGAATAATGTTTTTTTAACAATTAAATATCAATGTATAATTTATTTAATTAATTATATTAATCAACAAAAAAACAATTTAAGGGTGTGTTTGGGATTGCTTATTTAAGTGAACAAGGACTTTTGATTAAAAGGACTTACAAACTTATGAAATTTTGAAAAGGAGTTTTTAAAAGAATGTTTGATTTAGCTTATCTGTTGGGAAAAACCAAAATGATTAAAAGGGACACTCTTTTTTAAAAAAAGTGTAATGGGGTTTAAGGGTGAGAGGGGTGTAATAGGTAAATCAAACTCCTTAAGTTAATAAGTTACATATTTTTAAATTTTCAAAACCCCTCTATTTTGCCTTCACCATAAGTTAAAATCCATAAGGCCTTATGGTTTGACAAACACCTTATACACCTTTTCAAAAAGTTTATAAGTTATAAGTTGATGAAAATAAGTAATCCCAAACATCACCTAAAAATAAAAACTAAAACCCTGGTGGCCGGATTTGAACCTGCGGCCACCAGGTCCTAATACACAAACCCTACCAACTGCCTAACAAGCCATTTGTGTTTTAAACGGAAATGGATTGTTATAAACAAGGACTAACAAAACCCCTAAATCTATAAACCAAATATTTGCAATTGATCGATATGCTCAAGGTTTGTTCAATTCATGATGCGTTTTATGTTATACGAAGATTAACGATCCTAAAACACAAAACAATTACCTGTAAACAAAACGAATTGGTTGCTTAAATGATCAACATATCGTCGACCCCTATAAGGTATAACCGGGTTTCGTTATATTCATCACTAGATTAATTTAGATCTTGTTCTCCAATTAAAGTGACGGTGATTGTAGTAATAAACGAAGTAACGATCTGGTAAAATCAATTCTTAAAATATCACGAAGATTAAGCAACAAGAAACAAAATGGGTTGCGGGTTTACGGGTTGGATCTTGGTTACAAGTTGGGTAATAGGTTAAGATAAGATAATTTGGCATATTTGCTAATTGGTCCTTCAAGTTTGATTATGGATTCAAAAATGGGTTAAAATAAATCTTTAGGGGGTGAATTGTATTTAATCCAAAGCTAAGATAATATATATATTATTGATTAATTTATTAAAACAAAAACGGGTCAGGTATTTATATTGGAAAAACCGAGTTGTTACAGTCTCCCCTACTTTAGGGAATTTCGTCCCGAAATTAAAGAATACTATAGCAACACCATTAAATTTTGAGGAAAAGAAAATTTGAATTATAACTTAAAATTTTATCATAACACGGAACTTTGAATAGTAAGAACTACGCTCCAAATGAAGATCCGATAAGAACACTTATATATAGGATGTACCAGCGGCGTATCCACCATGTCCTTATCATCTCTACATTTGTATCGTTATCCCAACTACTTTCGATTCTATATTATGACAAACAATCCTACGCATTATAGTTTCCATGCGAGGACTTCGATAATTGTGTGTGCATCCATAATTACTTAGATCGTCAGATGGTCCACATAACTCGTCCCATCGTGTGGGTTACAAAACTTTTGAACGATATGATTTTTAGAGAAAACCAGAATAGTGTTATATAAAATAAAGCGTTTTGCGTTTGCGTTCAGCGTTTTGCGTTAAGCGTTTTGCGTTACAGCGTTTTGCGTTACCAGATAGTGTTATGTCAATTATATATCTATAGGTAGCTAGCCTATAAAACAAGTATCACTAAGTGTTCGACACCGAAGCTGACTGTTTATCATTGCCTTGCCACCAGGTCTATCCCGACCATGGTATGTGTTTAGCCAAGATTACACACACTCGACCTCCAGTCGAGTTTAGCGTTGGGTGGGGTTTGTCAAACCCAGTAGTACTACTCAACAATGACTCGCTATTATCCAATATTAAACGGTTCGATGTGAATGAAGGACTTTAGTTATTGCATTTGCCACTTAGTCTTTACAAGTGATATATAATCTATATTAACAAAATCTTAAATGCGTTTCGGAGTATGTTATCTCCCCCAAGTGAAAAGCGTTTAAAAAGTTTAAAAGGGGAAAGTGAAACTCACTTTTTGCGAAGTATTCCCAAAATAATTCACCAAGATGCGCGTCACAGAAAAACTCTCTCTAGCGTTCTAAAACAACAAAGAGATTTTTCTAAGTGTCGGAATATTATCGAGTCTCTAGACCCGGCGCATAATACCTATGCACCTAACATGTTTCGTGTTTCGTTTGTGAATCGTGTGTGACTTTAACAAATGTATTTGTGATACGTTACATGTGTAAGCAATTATTTACGTGTCATGTATTCATAAAGTACATCACTAGCAATTACTCCCCGTAAGGGCAATTTGGTCAACACATAACAATTAACTAGCCATTATTCCCCACGAGGGCAATTTGGTCGAATCATGACAATCAATTAGCAATTATTCCCCGCAAGGGCAATTTGCTCAAAACATAACAATTATATAGCAAGTATCATGTTTCATGCATTTTCACAAAATTCAGCAGCTAGTTTCACCGAGACAGAAATTCTACTTGAAAGATTGTACTATCTCACCGATCATAGCATCACAATTAATTTACCAAAAATCATCACAAAAGCATATATGTCTTAGGTTTTGCAGAACATATTTTATTATATTTTTATTCCACATAAGTTTCTCACAATCATCAAATCATTACAGCAAACTCATAACAGTCAAATTCATGAGCAACAGAATGTTATTTGAAATTCCCGTTAAACGAAAAATCCAATAAATGCAAGACCACTTGGGTTAGGTTCCTAACTCAATAGTCAACTTCCAGAAGTGGAACCAACCAATTAGTCTCGTAGTTCATGAGATATAATATTTACAAAACAACCTAATAGCAGGTCTAACAACTCAGCTTTGCACAACGTTTTTGTAAAATCATAAAAGTTAACTTTTACACGTCCAAAAATTGCAAATTTATATTCTTTAGAAACTAGACTCAACCTAGTTTACTGTAGTATCAATAATCTAAACCAATTTTCACATTTACACCTCGTTACAGTCAATTAAACATCAATAACACAATCTGTCCAGAAACTGTTTGCATCCAAACTCAACATATTAACTATCTACGGACCATTATTCATTCATATAACACTCTAGACTCAATAATCACTATCCATGCACCTCAATTACACATTACATACATGATTAGGGTTTTTGTTTGAACTCAAATCAAAGACACAAGCAATTAACATGTAACAATATCCAATCTAGTTATCAAATCATTATCAAATCAACAATAATCATATGAATTACATACACACATAAATCGGCTTCTAGGGTTTTCAATTAACCCATTAAACATCGAAATTAAGTATAAAGGATGCATAGGATAGTCGTTTATACCTTCCTAGCACCTTAATCTTTAATCAAAGGCTTGAAATCTTGGTTGTATGTGTGTGTATGAGTGGCGGCAGCCAAGGGAGCCAAGGGAAGAAGGTCCGATCGGGATTGTGTGGGGAGAGAAAGAATAAGTTAGGGTTTATTATTATTATTATTATTATTATTATTATTATTATTATTATTATTATTATTATTATTATTATTATTATTATTATTATTATTATTATTTATAATTATACTATGTTACACTTTGGCCCCTCCACTTCTAAGTATTACTTATCTAGCTTAAACTAACTTGTTTACATCTTGAGTTAGTGTTTATAACGATGTTATCACACAACACATAAGTCTAACACATAATTATCACATAATTACTATTTTGACGTTTTTCGTTTATTCACCAATTGTTTGCGTCAACTCGTTTGCGTTTCGGTGTAATTCCCGAAAGACTACACATGTAGTAAGTGTTAAGCGTCATTTAAACCCTAGTTTAAATGTAATGAGGTGTGCGTTATAGATTCAGTGATCTTAAGTTTGAATTGACGGAGTTGAGTTAACGGAGTTAACTTGAAATTGATGATTGTCACATCATTCCCATGTTAAAGAATTTTCGTCCCAAAAATTTTAGTCAAGTCGTGATGAGTGTCTGAAAAAGTAAGAAAAATTTTCAGTTTGTCATATCATCCCCTAGTAGAAAGAAATTTCGTCCCGAAATTTAATTCATACCTCCGGTGATTTCTGACGGTTTGCCGGGTTTCGTGGTTTTCTGTGTTTGGTCAGCCCTTCAAAAAGATGAGGATACTTTTTCATCATTTGATCCTCGCGTTCCCACGGGAACTCTGGTCCACGTCTCGAGTTCCAACGAACCTTAACGATTGGAATTTTGCTGTGCTTGAGCGTTTTGGTTTCCCAATCCAAAACCTCGACTGGTTCCTCAATGAAACGTAACTGTTCATCAACTTGCAGTTCCTCCAAAGGGACTACTTGGGTTTCATCAGATAGGCATTTCTTTAAATTGGACACGTGGAATACATTGTGTACGCCACTGAGTTCCGTTGGTAGGTCCAGTCGGTACGCCACCGGACCAATGCGCTCAGTTATTCGATAGGGACCAACATATCGTGGGTTGAGTTTTTTTCGCTTACCAAAACGAACCACACCTTTCCAAGGTGAGACTTTGAGTAACACTCGATCGTTCACTTGAAATTCGAGAGGTTTTCGGCGCTTGTCGGCGTAACTCTTTTGGCGATCTCGTGCTGCTGCCATGCGATTTCGGATTTGAACAATCTTTTTCGAAATTTCGAGTACCAGTTCTGGACCAGTGATTTGGCTGTCACCCACCTCTGCACAGCAGAGTGGTGATCGACACTTCCGTCCGTACAGCGCTTCAAACGGCGCTGCTTTAATACTTGCGTGGTAGCTGTTATTATACGAAAACTCTACAAAGGTAAGTGAGGTTCCCAACTTTTTCCGAAATCCAACACGCATGCACGCAACATATCCTCCAGGGTCTGAATAGTTCGTTCACTTTGCCCATCCGTCTGAGGATGGTATGCTGTGCTCATATCAAGACGGGTGCCTAGTGCGCTTTGCAGCGACTTCCAAAAGTGCGAAGTGAAACGAGAATCTCGATCAGAAATGATTGAGACAGACACTCCGTGTCTAGACACTACTTCCTTCATGTAGACGCGAGTCAGTCTTTCCATTTTGTCTGATTCATTAATCGCTAAGAAGTGTGCAGACTTAGTCAACCGGTCAACGATCACCCAGATGGTATCGCATCCCGTCGGTGTCTTAGGTAAACCCGTGATAAAATCCATTGAGATGTGTTCCCATTTCCACATTGGGAGTTCCGGTTGTTGCAGTAGACTAGATGGTTTCTGGTATTCTATTTTGACTCTGGCACAAGTCCAGCATTTGCTCACGTAGGTGGCAATGTCGGCTTTTATGTTCGGCCACCAGTAAAGTGCCTTTAAATCATGATACATTTTATCTAAGCCAGGGTGGATAGAATATCGGGACTTGTGTGCTTCGTCCATCACCAGAGTTCTCAACTCTCCGAACCGTGGAACCCAAATCCGGTTCTCAAAATATCGGACCCCGTCCGATCTGGTTTCAAGTTGCTTGTTCATGCCCCGCATGAGTTCCAATGGAAGATTATCATCTTTCAAAGCTTCGTGTTGCGCCTCGCGAATATGGTCGGGTAAGTTTGCATGAATCGTGAGTTGCAATGCTCGCACTCGTCTGGGTTTATCTGTTTTTTTTCTGCTGAGGACATCGGCCACTACATTGGCCTTGCCAGGGTAATACTTGATGGCACAATCATAATCCTTGAGCAGCTCGACCCAACGACGCTGTCGCATGTTCAGCTCCTTCTGATCGTAGATATGTTGGAGACTCTTGTGGTCGGTGTAAATGGTAAACTTGGTACCGTACAAGTAATGCCTCCATATCTTAAGGGCAAACACCACAGCTCCGAGTTCCAAATCATGGGTCGTGTAGTTCTTCTCGTGAACCCGTAGTTGTCGAGAGGCGTAAGCTATAACATTCTCGAGTTGCATCAGCACACAACCGAGACCTTGTATCGATGCGTCACAGTGTACCTCAAAATTTTCCGTTCCCTCGGTGAGGGCTAGAATAGGGGCGCTGCAGAGTTTGGTTTTCAACAGTTGAAAAGCGGATTCTTGCGCGTCACCCTAATTGTACTTAGTGCCTTTGTGAGTCAAAGCGGTGAGGGGTTGAGCAATCTTTGAAAATCCCTCGATGAAACGTTGGTAGTAGCCGGCCAGTCCTAGGAATTGCCGCACCTTAGTTGGAGTCTTAGGTGCTTCCCAGTTTTTGATGGCCTCTACCTTACCGGGATCGACATGGATACCATTCTCGTTGATCACATGTCCTAAAAAGTGAACCTCGCGAAGCCAAAACTCACATTTCGAGAGTTTAGCATACAGTTGTTCCTTCTTCAATAATTCCAGAATTACCCTTAAGTGTTCTTAATGGTCAGCTTCGTTCTTGGAGTAGACGAGAATATCATCAATGAAAATAATCACAAACATGTCGAGGTACGCCTTGCATACTCGATTCATGAGATCCATAAATACGGCTGGTGCGTTGGTTAGGACTAAAGGCATAACCGAAAACTCGTAGTGACCATACCGTGTTCTGAAAGCCGTCTTTGAGATATCTTCTTCGCGCACTCTTAGTTGGTAATAACCAGATCGCAGATCGATCTTCGAGTAGTAACTTGATCCTTGAAGCTGGTCAAATAAATCATCAATTCGGGGTAAAGGATAACGGTTCTTGACCGTCACCTTGTTCAACTCCCGGTAGTCGATACACATTCGGAAAGTCCCGTCCTTCTTTCTGACAAATAAGATAGGGGCTCCCCATGGCGATGAGCTAGGTCGGATAAAACCCTTATCCAACAAATCTTGCAACTGAGTGGACAGTTCCTGAAGCTCCGCCGGTGTGAGCCGATACGGGGCTCGTGCTATGGGTGCTGCACCGGGTGTCAACTCGATTTGGAATTCGACTTGTCGTATAGGAGGGAGTGTCACACCCCGGTCGTAATTGGCGGAAAAACCGAGGCGTGGCGACGGGGTCGTGATTGATTGAGCACAATAGATTTAAAAGTCTAAATGCATAAACTTAAAACATGTCAACATTTCAACAATTCAACAGGTAGCAAATTCGTTCCATTACAACGGATAATGCTAACATCAATCCTAAATGTCTTCCATCTAAGGCCTCTATCAGCTATTTGCTACTTCCTACTTCATTTCCTGAAAACATGTAACAAAAACGTCAACTACATAAAGTAGATGAGTGAATTCATAGGTTTAAGGAAAAAGGGATTATACACAAGCATACTAGACTAAGTTGTAGGGGTTTATATATAGGGTGTACCATCGGCTAACCCACCACTCCTACAACTTATCCTACCATGCTTGGGTATAAAGCCTGGTTTTAAAAAGGTTTGTAAGACAAGACAAGCGTACCAGACTAGGTTGTAGGGGTTTATATATAGGCTGTACCATCGGCTAACCCTCCACTCCTACAACCTACTCTGCTAAGCTTGTTTACATTTGTAAATCCAAGGTATAAAGATAGGTCAACTAATAATGTAGTGATAAGCCCTACACAAGCATACTAGACTATGTATAGGGTGTACCATCGGCTAACCCACCACTCCTACAACATATCCTACTATGCTTGGGTATGCTTATCAACTCAACCAAGACTGCAAGAGTTATGTATAATGATCCCAAGTATTATTCCCATGCATACAGGTGTAATGATATCAAGGATATATGTATAAAGATACCAAAGAATCATATGTAACCATGTCTTGATGATAATGATGATAATGCATAATGATCACACGAGACCTGACATCAACCCACACAAGACCACACGATGCTACTTGATTTCCATGATGGTAACCCAAATCGATCACTTTGGATACCATGAGAGAATTCTAAAGCGTCCACTTTAGTATCTCTTGGATTCCTAATCGATCACTTAGGAAATCCTTCGGATTCTTAATCGAACACTTAAGAACCCCATAGGTCACGTGTATTCTAAATCGAACACTTTAGAATCCCACATCTAGTGACGGCCTGTCTACCAATCGACCACTTGGAGACCAAACATATGCACTAGTGTGACCTATATTGCCTATGTTCACACGACCACTAGACTGTCCAATGAATGATGTGTTTTCATGATAATGTATAACGGGCACATGACTTTGATTTCCAAACGTCCAATGTTCCCTAAGCGATCAATGATTCCCATGTTTACTCCTAAATAACTGATTAGACATACACAACTTCCGAGAAAGTTAAGGTATGAGTAACCTGCCATGATTACTTGTTTCCCCAATGTTCATTGTTTGCAAAAGATTTGCCAAGAATGTCTATGATAAAGAATGTTTGAATAAATGAGTTTTGTCAAAACGTGTACAGTTACCATGTTTCCACCCCAATGATTTGAAAAGCTTAAAAGAAAAAGGGGGCTATGAACTCACCTTGTTGGCTAAGTATGGTTGCTAGGGTGGTCGAGTGCTGCCAAACGTCGATCCTCTAAGTCTAGACAAGGACATAATAGGTTAACAACACGCTTTAAGTCTAAGAGTATAAGCCTACGCGACCTCGAGCAAAAACCAAGATTTAAAGTTGAAAACAAGCTGATTCTGGCACATTCGGTCGAATAAGGGCAGGTTCGATCGAATCAGCTACTTGTTCGGTCGAATATGGTACTGGTTCGGTCAAAGGGGCTGGGAAGAACACGTTCAGTCGATTGAGGACTCGTTCGGTCGAGTAGGATGTACATTCGGTCGAATACAATCGTATTCGGTCGAATGTGTATTCTGATTCGGTTAGTCTGTTCGTTTGCCCACTGGTTCGACCAAATGGTCTCTTGTTCGACCGAATAGGAGATGGTTCGACCGAATAGGGGTCAGGTTCGATTGGTCTATTCGACCGAATAGGGCCTATTCGACTCCTTCAAGCCGGATGACGGAGAAACCTACGGGATTTTGACGATTTTCATGATTTTTCGCCCAAAATCAATGTTTTATACATGGAAATGCTCGGAATTCATAGGGCTATTGATTCCTAACGTTTATAACAACAAAAGTATGCTTTTTGACACCAAAAATGACGATTTTTGACCAAGAACACACTTGAAACAAAAGTTGGGGTTTTTGCTCGATTCGGGGCCGGATTTGATGATAAAAACGTATGATTTTCAAGAAGATCTTACCAAAAACAACAATAAACAGATTGGTGAACTCGAATTTTGGATTGAACAACTTTCTCTCACTACTCTCTCTCTAGAATTGGGGTGTTTGGGTGTGGGTGTGGAAGAGATGAAAGAAAATGGTGGAGTTTGTTCTTGCACTACACTTATATACTCGGTTCTATCGGGTTCGGGTTTCGGTTACCTACGGGTCAAGGCTAGCTGAGTTCATAAGTTTTAACGAGCTAGAACTTTTCAGTAAAAATTTTATAAAAATCATTTTTCAAGTAATCGCTTGAAATCTTTTTAAATAAAAACCTTTTATTTTTCGAAAACACAAAATTAATATTTTTCAAACATAAAAGTTCTTTTTATGAAATAAACATTTTTAGCTGAAATAAACAGATTTTCCAATGATATGGATTCCGAACTTATCGTCCAGAACCCAAAGTGTATAGTTTCCGATGATTTCTTGATTTTAGTTTACCAGTCAAATTCCAGGGCGTTACATCCTCCCCAACTTAGAGGAATTTCGTCCCGAAATTTAGATTTTTAGTATACTTGATGCAACGATGATTAAGATTACATGATCCCATGATGACCACTATGCGCCACTACTTCTAATATTCGTCTCAGATACCACCCAAATCAAGCTGAAGGGGCTTATATATAGGGTGTACCGGCGGCTAACTCACCACTCCTTCAACCTTACTTGAGTGTCTCCTTCGACTCCTATTAGGTTAATGACACACAGGACGACACACTATTTTCCACTACAAGGCATCACCCTCAAGCTTTACATCAGACATATTCATTTCGGATTGAAGGGGTTTATATATAGGGTGTACCAGCGGCTAACCCACCACTCCTTCAATCTTCTGTGAATAATTCCCTCAATAATTCTTGAATTTAATGTCTCACAGCTGCCACGCTAACTATAAGTCCCTAATTCTAAGTTTCGCTTCAGACATATTCAACTCGTGCTGAAGGGGTTTATATATAGGGTGTACCAGCGGCTAACCCACCACTCCTTCAACCTTTGTCGAATAATTCCCTACACGAACCTTGAGTTCACGACTCCTAGTTGCACAATAGCATATTGCTTATACACGTATACACATGTGACCTTGATGCAATTATATTCCGGACTATAATTACGAGCTCACCTTGTATCAATGTATATTACTCTATTGCGTGCGGCTAGAAAATTTGACACGACACCACACACATACACACAACCATGCTCCATGAATGCTAGAATGATGACAAATTTTGGCTTAAATGATGTATAAATTCCCCAAGGTTTATATGATTGAGTAGATATGACTTGTGCTTTCCAGCATGAGCCCTGAGTAGCCAAAATTTGTGGATGCAAATAAAAGAATACTTATAAGCATAACAAGGCAACATGATATTTATTGAAGAACACAGTTATTTCATACATGCTGCAAATTTATATTGACTTCTAGACAATTAGATTACAAGAATATAGACTAAGAGAACAGATGAGGGTATTTCTCCTTCATCTGATCTTCGCGTTCCCATGTAAACTCGGGTCCGCGTTTGTTATTCCATCGAACTTTCACAAGCGGTATGCGGCTACGCTTGGTCTTCTTGACCTCGCGATCCATGATCTCGACGGGTTCTTCAACGAAAAGCAGATTGTCGCTAATTCGAACCTCGTCGACGGGAATGTGAAGGGCCTCGTCAACAAGACACTTCTTTAATTGCGGAACATGAAAAACGTTGTGAACTCTACTGAGTTCCGGTGGCAGCTCAAGACGATAGGCAACTGGTCCGATCCTTTCAAGGATTTTGAATGGTCCAACATACCTAGGAGCGAACTTTCCCTTCTTCCCGAAACGGACTATGCCCTTCCAGGGGGAAACTTTCAGCATGACACGGTCACCAACTTGAAACTCGAGTGGCTTGCGTCGTTTGTCGGCGTAGTACTTATGCCGGCAACGAGCGTCTTTGAGTCGCTGTTGAATGAAAGCAATTTGATCGGTTGTCTCCTGTATTAGTTCGGGGCCGATGATCTGTGAATCTCTGGTCTCGGACCAACACAAGGGAGAGCGACACTTGCGTCCGTAAAGAGCTTCAAACGGCGCGCATTTAATGGTAGCGTGGTAACTATTGTTGTAAGAAAATTCTGCCAGTGGCAGATGAGCTTCCCAACTACTACCGAAATCGAGGATACAAGCTCTCAACATGTCTTCTAGGGTTTGAATGGTCTTCTCGCTCTGCCCATCAGTTTCTGGATGATAGGAAGAGCTAAGCTTCACACTTGTCCCAAAGGCCTTTTGCAAAGATTTCCAGAACCTGGAAGAAAAACTGCTGTCACGATCAGACGTGATGCCCTTAGGCACACCGTGACGGGAAACGATCTCACGAATGTATACCCGCGCCAACTTTTCCGTAGTGTAGTCTTCACGAACCGGGATAAAGTGGGCGGATTTTGTTAGAATGTCCACGATAACCCAAATTGAGTCATGACCGCTAGGCGTCCGAGGTAGCTTGGTGATGAAATCCATAGCTAACTCTTCCCACTTCCACTGAGGAATAATAGGTTGTTGAAGTAGCCCAGACGGCCTTTGATGCTCTGTCTTGACTCGCGAACAAGTCAAACATCTCCTCACGTACGAAGCGATATCTTTCTTCATCCCGGGCCACCAATAATAGGGTTTAAGATCTTGATACATCTTGTTGCTGCCTGGATGAATCGAATATCTGGACTTGTGGGCTTCATTTAGAATAAGCGTCCGAAGAGGCTCAGAGTTCGGGATCCACGCTCGGTCAAGAAAATAGAGGATGCCGCCTGACTTGGTTTCGAATTTCTGCTCGGCTCCACATGACAAAACACCCTTGAGATCACCATTCACAAGCGCTTGATTCTGAGCTTCACGAATTAAGGAAGGAAGGTTGGATTGAATCCGAATAGAGTACAGCTGGGTCCTTTCTTTACGACTCAATGCGTCAGCCACCACATTAGCCTTTCCCGGGTGGTAGCGAATTTCACAATCGTAATCGCTGAGAAGTTCGACCCAGCGTCGCTGCCTCATGTTCAACTCTTTCTGATAGAGGATGTATTGTAAGCTCTTGTGATCGGTATAAATGACACACTTCGTACCGTACAGGTAATGTCTCCAGATTTTTAGGGCAAACACCACTGCACCCAGCTCCAGGTCATGTGTGGCGTAGTTCTTCTCGTTCACCTTGAGTTGTCGAGAAGCGTAAGCGATGACCTTCCCTCGTTGCATTAAAACACAACCGAGGCCCTGATTCGAAGCATCGCAATAAACGGTAAAGTCATCGTCACCTTCCGGAAGTGATAGAATCGGTGCATGGCAATGCTTATTCTTCAGAGTTTGGAAAGCTTCCTCTTGATCTTGTCCCCACACGAAAGGTTCCCCTTTTTGGGTCAAAGTGGTTAAAGGCAAGGCAATCCTGGAGAAGTTTGAGATAAATCGGCGGTAGTAACCGGCCAGACCAAGAAATGAACGGATTTCGGTAGGTGTTTTAGGCGCTACCCAATTTCTGATGGCTTCTATCTTGGAAGGGTCGACGTGAATGCCGTCGACATTGATGACATGTCCCAAGAATTGAACTTCCCTTAGCCAAAATTCACACTTGGAGAACTTGGCATATAGTTGCTCTTTCCTGAGAAGCTCCAAAATAAGCCTGAGATGAAGCTCATGATCGGTCCTCGAACGAGAATAAATGAGAATATCGTCTATGAAAACAATGACAAACTGATCAAGATATGGACGGCAGACGCGATTCATCAGATCCATGAAGATGGCGGGAGCATTGGTCATTCCAAAAGGCATAACCATGAACTCGTAATGACCATAACGAGTTCGGAACGCAGTTTTCGGGATATCCTCTTCCAGAACACGCAACTGATGGTAACCAGAACGCAGATCGATCTTAGAGAAAAACGTAGCACCCTGGAGCTGATCAAAGAGATCATCAATTCTCGGTAACGGGTACCGATTTTTGATGGTGAGTTTGTTAAGCTCCCGGTAGTCAATGCACATACGGAAAGTCCCATCCTTCTTTTTGACGAAGAGTACTGGGGCTCCCCATGGAGACGAGCTAGGGCGAATGAATCCCTTGCTAAGAAGTTCTTGAAGCTGATTTGATAATTCTTGAAGTTCCGACGGAGCTAGACGATATGGTGCCTTAGCAATAGGGAGAGCACCAGGAATAAGATCGATACGAAATTCCACCTGCCTGCTAGGAGGAAGTCCAGGCAGATCTTCGGGAAAAACATCAGAAAATTCACGCACAACTGGAATGTCCTGCAGTCTCTTGTCTTCGGATTCCTTGAGAGTAACATGAGCTAGAAATGCGGGATACTTCTTTCGAAGGTACCGACTGGCCTTTAAGCAAGAGACGATCCTTAGGCATCCACCCGATTTTTCGCCTTGAATAGTTAGAATTTCGCCAGAAGGTAAAGGGATACGAATAAGTTTCTCGGCGCAGATTACTTCCGCGTGATTGCTGGACAGCCAGTCCATTCCCACAGCTAGATCGAAGCTTCCAAGACGAAAAGGTATAAGGTCAATACTGAACGATGTGGTGACAAGAGTAAGGGTGCAATTTCGGATGACAGACGAGGAGGCATTCTATAAAAGAATAAGAATGCGCATTAGTTAAATTGAGAATAAAGAATAACTGGATAAGGAATTGCCAAGGAGTACATCGCTACTAGATTCACAGTTAATGATGCAACACATAAGCACATAGCAAGCATATAAGTGTGGGCATGTGATAGTGATGCATGAATTATCTAGAGTCAAGGGTCCTAGGTTATAGTCTAGGTCGGTTTCCTAATTCCCTATAACCATTGGCTCTGATACCAATCTGTCACACCCCGGTCGTAATTGGCGGAAAAACCGAGGCGTGGCGACGGGGTCGTGATTGATTGAGCACAATAGATTTAAAAGTCTAAATGCATAAACTTAAAACATGTCAACATTTCAACAATTCAACAGGTAGCAAATTCGTTCCATTACAACGGATAATGCTAACATCAATCCTAAATGTCTTCCATCTAAGGCCTCTATCAGCTATTTTCTACTTCCTGCTTCATTTCCTGAAAACATGTAACAAAAACGTCAACTACATAAAGTAGATGAGTGAATTCATAGGTTTAAGGAAAAAGGGATTATACACAAGCATACTAGACTAAGTTGTAGGGGTTTATATATAGGGTGTACCATCGGCTAACCCACCACTCCTACAACTTATCCTACCATGCTTGGGTATAAAGCCCGGTTTTAAAAAGGTTTGTAAGACAAGACAAGCGTACCAGACTAGGTTGTAGGGGTTTATATATAGGCTGTACCATCGGCTAACCCTCCACTCCTACAACCTACTCTGCTAAGCTTGTTTATATTTGTAAATCCAAGGTATAAAGATAGGTCAACTAATAATGTAGTTATAAGCCCTACACAAGCATACTAGACTAAGTTGTAGGGGTTTATGTATAGGGTGTACCATCGGCTAACCCACCACTCCTACAACATTTCCTACTATGCTTGGGTATGCTTATCAACTCAACCAAGACTGCAAGGGTTATGTATAATGATCCCAAGTATTATTCCCATGCATACAGGTGTAATGATATCAAGGATATATGTATAAAGATACCAAAGAATCTTATGTAACCATGTATTGATGATAATGATGATAATGCATAATGATCACACGAGACCTGACATCAACCCACACAAGACCACACGATGCTACTTGATTTCCATGATGGTAACCCAAATCGATCACTTTGGATACCATGAGAGAATTCTAAAGCATCCACTTTAGTATCTCTTGGATTCCTAATCGATCACTTAGGAAATCCTTCGGATTCTTAATCGAACACTTAAGAACCCCATAGGTCACGTGTATTCTAAATCGAACACTTTAGAATCCCACATCTAGTGACGGCCTGTCTACCAATCGACCACTTGGAGACCAAACATATGCACTAGTGTGACCTATACTGCCTATGTTCACACGACCACTAGACTGTCCAATGAATGATGTGTTTTCATGATAATGTATAACGGGCACATGACTTGATTTCCAAACGTCCAATGTTCCCTAAGCGATCAATGATTCCCATGTTTACTCCTGAATAACTGATTAGACATACACAACTTCCGAGAAAGTTAAGGTATGAGTAACCTGCCATGATTACTTGTTTCCCCAATGTTCATTGTTTGCAAAAGATTTGCCAAGAATGTCTATGATAAAGAATGTTTGAATAAATGAGTTTTGTCAAAACGTGTACAGTTACCATGTTTCCACCCCAATGATTTGAAAAGCTTAAAAGAAAAAGGGGGCTATGAACTCACCTTGTTGGCTAAGTATGGTTGCTAGGGTGGTCGAGTGCTGCCAAACGTCGATCCTCTAAGTCTAGACAAGGACATAATAGGTTAACAACACGCTTTAAGTCTAAGAGTATAAGCCTACGCGACCTCGAGCAAAAACCAAGATTTAAAGTTGAAAACAAGCTGATTCTGGCACATTCGGTCGAATAAGGGCAGGTTCGATCGAATCAGCTACTTGTTCGGTCGAATATGGTACTGGTTCGGTCAAAGGGGCTGGGAAGAACACGTTCAGTCGATTGAGGACTCGTTCGGTCGAGTAGGATGTACATTCGGTCGAATACAATCGTATTCGGTCGAATGTGTATTCTGATTCGGTTAGTCTGTTCGTTTGCCCACTGGTTCGACCGAATGGTCTCTTGTTCGACCGAATAGGAGATGGTTCGACCGAATAGGGGTCAGGTTCGATTGGTCTATTCGACCGAATAGGGCCTATTCGACTCCGTCAAGCCGGATGACGGAGAAACCTACGGGATTTTGACGATTTTCATGATTTTTCGCCCAAAATCAATGTTTTATACATGGAAATGTTCGGAATTCATAGGGCTATTGATTCCTAACGTTTATAACAACAAAAGTATGCTTTTTGACACCAAAAATGACGATTTTTGACCAAGAACACACTTGAAACAAAAGTTGGGGTTTTTGCTCGATTCGGGGCCGGATTTGATGATAAAAACGTATGATTTTCAAGAAGATCTTACCAAAAACAACAATAAACAGATTGGTGAACTCGAATTTTGGATTGAACAACTTTCTCTCACTACTCTCTCTCTAGAATTGGGGTGTTTGGGTGTGGGTGTGGAAGAGATGAAAGAAAATGGTGGAGTTTGTTCTTGCACTACGCTTATATACTCGGTTCTATCGGGTTCGGGTTTCGGTTACCTACGGGTCAAGGCTAGCTGAGTTCATAAGTTTTAACCAGCTAGAACTTTTCAGTAAAAATTTTATAAAAATCATTTTTCAAGTAATCGCTTGAAATCTTTTTAAATAAAAACCTTTTATTTTTCGAAAACACAAAATTAATATTTTTCAAACATAAAAGTTCTTTTTATGAAATAAACATTTTTAGCTGAAATAAACAGATTTTCCAATGATATGGATTCCGAACTTATCGTCCAGAACCCAAAGTGTATAGTTTCCGATGATTTCTTGATTTTAGTTTACCAGTCAAATTCCAGGGCGTTACAGGGAGTCCATGCAAATCCTCCGGGAAAACTTCCGGAAATTCTCGCACAATCGGTATATCTTCAATTCGCTTCTCCTCCGCGGGTTTCTCAACAATCTGTGCCAAAATTGCCGGATGACCCTTTCTTAGGTACTTCTGCGCCTTCATAAGGGTAATGACACTGGTGGTCATGCCGCTTCTCTCACCTCGGATCGAAATGATCTCGCCGGAAGGGGTAGTAATGTGGACTACCTTGTCGTGACATATAATCTCCGCTCGGTTCTCGGATAACCAGTCCATGCAGACCACGACATTGAAACTACTAAGCGTAAAAGGAATAAGGTCGATATCAAAGACATGACCTGACAGTTTTAACTTACATCCCGCAAGTACATGAGTCGTTACTATAGTGTTACCGTCAGCTAATTCAACAGGAAACTTAGCATCTAACGAAGTTGGAGTTAAGTCTAAGAGTTGGCTAAAGGCTTTCGACACAAAACTCCAATCAGCTCCAGTGTCAAACAATACAGAAGCAAAACAATCGTTCACAGGGAACTTACCAGTCACCACGTACGGATCATTGCGGGCTTGACCCGACCCAATTACAAAAGCTCTTCCTTTGCCATTGCTTCCACCACTACTGCCACTTCCATTACCTCCATTGTTGTCGTTCTGTTTCAGCTTGGGACAATCTTTCCTGAAATGACCTTCCCGCCCACATTCGAAACATCCCTTCGTCGTCATAGGTGGTTTAGGAGCACCATTTGCCGCAAGGTCTCCTCTACATTCCTTCGCCTGGTGACCCATATTTCCGCATCTCTGAAACTTGACACGGTCACACGGGCCAACATGATGATAGTTGCACCTATTGCACTTCGGATATTTCCCAGCATATCCGCTCGAACCCTGCCCGCTATCGTTGTTATTGTTGTTGTGACTCTGATTATTAAAGCTCCGAGTGAATTCAGGCTTACGGTAGTGTTGTTGCTGTGGGAGGTTCGAGGATGAGGATCTGGTGTTGTCAAACTTTCTCTTTCCGCTGCTCGGGTTGATGTTGCTGTTGTTGTCATTACTCGGGTTGTCACGGGCTTTAGAGGTTGAACCCCTAGGTGGTAGCGCACCTTGGGTCACTGCTTGATCCGTCAGTTTGTGAGCTAAACGGATCGCTTGTTGAATCGTGGCTGGTCTAGAAGACGTCACCATGCCCTTGATTTGCGGTGCTAACCCATCAATATACATTTCAATCCTCTTACTCGGCGGATCTACCATCCGCGGACACATCACCGCTAACTCGTGAGAACGGGTAGTGTAGGCTTCGAATTCTGAGCCCACCATCTTCAATGACCAAAACTAAGATTCCAACTTTGCAATCTCCTCTCTCGGACAGTACTCTTCTCGCATCATGTTCTTGAACTCCTCTCAGTTCATAGCGTTAGCCAGTTCCAATCCAAGAATTTGCACATTTGCACATCGTCTGAGGACACCTCTGAGTGTGCCTCTGGCTCAGCCGGTTCTTCCTCCGGTTCTTCTTCAGGTTCCTCCTCGGGATCTTCCTCGGGGTCCTCCTCAGGCTACTCTTCGGGATCTGCCTCAGGCTCGGCCTCAGGCTCTGCCTCAGACTCTGCCTCAGCTTCGGCTGCGTTCTGAGCAAGTTGCATTTGTAAGACATCACAACGCTCTAGAGCTATCTCGGTTCGGGTCCTTGCTACTTGGAGTTGCTCTTGCAAGTCTATCATCTCGGCTTGCATCTTTCTCATAATCTTCATCTGTTGATCACTAGCCTCTTGCATTTCCTTCATTGCCGCTGCCATGCTGGCAATTTCCTCCTTAGTCTCGGTTCCGTCTTTTAACAGTCCGGAAACGTTGGCTCTCGTATAGCGCATGTAACCCACATCACGCTCCAAACATGAAACAACAGCTGCGAGAACTCGCTCTACAGGTTCGGTTATGGGTGGTAGGGTGTTGGGATAAGCAGGGTAGCTCGGGTGAGGTAACGGGGGAACTTGTTCACGATAGACCATACGTCTGATCATATTAGGGTACCAATCCCAACAAACTTCGTTTTCGTACATGCCTCCGGATAAGCGGTACCTCTTCGATGCGGGAGCTTCGAGTTCCGGGACTACACGGGGTGGCGATGCGGTAGGTAACTGCGGTTCCTTCCCGTGAGCATGAGTCATCGGATCGGATGATGATGATGATTGCGGCGTCGACATTCCTACAGGTAAGCCGTGTATGCGTGTGCGTATGAGTGAAAGAGGTAAAGAGATAGGATAACAAAGACTACACAAATCTATGCAGTGCGTATCATTATAACTAATGGGTCGTCGCGGTTATAGTCTAGTATGCATGCAGCTTCTAGTTCGCTATAACCAATGGCTCTGATACCAATCTGTCACACCCTCAAAATCCACTAACGGAGTTTTACCGTCAGATGGTGTGAACTAACAGGATCGGAATCATTAGTTATAATCAAACCATAATACAAAGTTTCAAAACCATGAAAACGTTTACGAGTAATTAAATGCGGAAGCGTAAAACCATAGAAAACAATGTTACGTCACGCAGGACGACTTAAAACCCAATGATAACAGTTAAAAATAAGTTTGCATAGTTAAAAGTGTTTCAAGCAACGCATGATCCTAAACCGCGCGCCCGCCTCAGCTACCTGAGAATAACATATTAAAGGTGTCAACACAAGGTTGGTGAGTTCACAAGTTTATATAAAATAAAGCGTTTAGCGTTTGCGTTCAGCGTTTGCGTTAAGCGTTTTGCGTTACAGCGTTTTGCGTTACCAGATAGTGTTATGTCAATTATATATCTATAGGTAGCTAGCCTATAAAACAAGTATCACTAAGTGTTCGACACCGAAGCTGACTGTGTATCATTTGCCTTGCCACCAGGTCTATCATGACCATGGTATGTGTTTAGCCAAGATTACACCCACTCGACCTCCAGTCGAGTTTAGCGTTGGGTGGGGTTTGTCAAACCCAGTAGTACTACTCAACAATGACTCGCTATTATCCAATATTAAACGGTTCGATGTGAATGAAGGACTTTAGTTATTGCGTTTGCCACTTAGTCTTTACAAGTGATATATAATCTATATTAACAAAATCTTAAATGCGTTTCGGAGTATGTTATCTCCCCCAAGTGAAAAGCGTTTAAAAAGTTTAAAAGGGGAAAGTGAAACTCACTTTTTGCGAAGTATTCCCAAAATAATTCACCAAGACGCGCGTCACAGAAAAACTCTCTCTAGCGTTCTAAAACAACAAAGAGATTTTTCTAAGTGTCGGAATACTATCGAGTCTCTAGACCCGGCGCATAATACCTATGCACATAACATGTTTCGTGTTTCGTTTGTGAATCGTGTGTGACTTTAACAAATGTATTTGTGATATGTTACATGTGTAAGCAATTATTTACGTGTCATGTATTCATAAAGTACATCACTAGCAATTACTCCCCGTAAGGGCAATTTGGTCAACACATAACAATTAACTAGCCATTATTCCCCACGAGGGCAATTTGGTCGAATCATGACAATCATTTAGCAATTATTCCCCGCAAGGGCAATTTGGTCAAAACATAACAATTATATAGCAAGTATCATGTTTCAGGCATTTTCACAAAATTCAGCAGCTAGTTTCACCGAGACAGAAATTCTACTTGAAAGATTGTACTATCTCACCGATCATAGCATCACAATTAATTTACCAAAAATCATCACAAAAGCATATATGTCTTAGGTTTCCAGAACATATTTTATTATATTTTTATTCCACATAAGTTTCTCACAATCATCAAATCATTACAGCAAACTCATAACAGTCAAATTCATGCGCAACAGAATGTTATTTGAAATTCCCGTTAAACGAAAAATCCAATAAATGCAAGACCACTTGGGTTAGGTTCCTAACTCAATAAGTCAACTTTCAGAAGTGGAACCAACCAATTGGTCTCGTAGTTCATGAGATATAATATTTACAAAACAACCTAACAGCAGGTCTAACAACTCAGCTTTGCACAACGTTTTTGTAAAATCATAAAAGTTAACTTTTACACGTCCAAAAATTGCAAATTTATATTCTTTAGAAACTAGACTCAACCTAGTTTACTGTAATATCAATAATCTCAACCAATTTTCACATTTACACCTCGTTACAGTCAATTAAACATCAATAACAAAATCTGTCCAGAAACTGTTTGCATCCAAACTCAACATATTAACTATCTACGGACCATCATTCA
Source organism: Bidens hawaiensis (assembly GCF_021521415.1). NCBI lineage: Eukaryota > Viridiplantae > Streptophyta > Magnoliopsida > Asterales > Asteraceae > Bidens > Bidens hawaiensis. The sequence goes on from NW_027505840.1 coordinate 76,873, forward strand.
TTCATATAACACTCTAGACTCCATAATCACTATCCATGCACATCAATTACACATTACATACATGATTAGGGTTTTTGTTTGAACTCAAATCAAAGACACAAGCAATTAACATGTAACAATATCCAATCTAGTTATCAAATCATTATCAAATCAACAACAATCATATGAATTACATACACACATAAATCGGCCTCTAGGGTTTTCAATTAACCCATTAAACATCAAAATTAAGTATAAAGGATGCATAGGATTGTCGTTTATACCTTCCTAGCACCTTAATCTTTAATCAAAGGCTTGAAATCTTGGTTGTATGTGTGTGTATGAGTGGCGGCAGCCAAGGGAGCCAAGGGAAGAAGGTCCGATCGGGATTGTGTGGGGAGAGAAAGAATAAGTTAGGGTTTATTATTATTATTATTATTTATAATAATACTATGTTACACTTTGGCCCCTCCACTTCTAAGTATTACTTATCTAGCTTAAACTAACTTGTTTACATCTTGAGTTAGTGTTTATAACGATGTTATCACACAACACATAAGTCTAACACATAATTATCACATAATTACTGTTTTGACGTTTTTCGTTTATTCACCAATTGTTTGCGTCAACTCGTTTGCATTTCGGTGTAATTCCCGAAATACTACACATGTAGTAAGTGTTAAGCGTCATTTAAACCCTAGTATAAATGTAATGAGGTGTGCGTTATAGATTCAGTGATCTTAAGTTTGAATTGACGGAGTTGAGTTAACGGAGTTAACTTGAAATTGACGATTGTCACATAGAGTAAGTTTGGAAATTTTGAGCTTGATGAATATGATTGACTCGGGAACACACATAGCGTAGGTGATTGGGATTTCCATAGTTGTGGCAAGTATTAACAAGATAATAAACGATTACATTGGGTACAAAACGTTATGCGGATTGAATTGAATAATGATAGTTGCGTAATGAGTGAATTTTGATGTAAAATTCCTTGTTTGAGACGCTATTAATTTGTTGACATTGATTGTTTATTGGATTTACAACGTGTAGTTTATGTTTAGACTTGCGTTTGTTATTGTTGTGGTTATGAGAATGAATAGGGGTAAATGAATTGAATTTATTAGCGAAGAAGTTAATAAACAAGATTTATTTGATTGCATTTATGTTTTGGAAATTGAGTTGATATTTTAGAGATCGCATGAGCTATCTACTTGACTAAACATGTGGCCATGAGGCGGTTATAGAAAATAAATGAATGGTGTTATTTGATGTTGAGAAAACATTCTATGATTAGTACAGATGTGATTTAATGAGAAGATTGGATATTTAAGTAGATTTCATATGAGTTATTGTGTAAAATGAAACTTCAATATGTTATGCTGATGTTTATCCATAACTTAAGGATAAGTTAGAATATAGATTGAAAATCAATGATTTAATTTGATTAGTTAATAAGTTTTATCAAAGTTTAATATGTTTTAACAAATTAAAAATTTGAGGTTGAATACTTGAAATATGTTTAATAAGTTACATATATGATAACATGAGTATAAGAAAGTCATTCGATTATTGAGTTGTGCAATATCAATATTTAAATTATTGTATATTTTGATAATATAATAACTTGATAAGATGAATAGGTGAAAACTAATAAAGTGTAAATTGTTTTGATTGGCTCGTGATAACCGAGTCTTGAAGAATGAAGAATTCGTATCCGATCAAGAGAATAAAATGTTTTAAGTGTATAAATAGATCGAATCAATATATTTTGATTCGAAAGTGATTTAATAAGTAATTAACTGATAAATTGTATAATCGAATAATTGAAAAACTAAATAACTAAATTAACTCATAAATCGTTTTGAATAAAATCAAATGAACAAGAAAATAAACAAATAGCGAATGTTCTTCGATGTTTGTGTTTCCCATGAGCTTTCGATGGCATTTTGTTTCCCCAACTTTTTAGCATACCAAAACCAAAAAATAAATGTGTGAGTTGGTCTCCCATGAACATTACATGGCAATTTGAATGACCCAACTTAATTAACAAATAAACAAATCAATTAAGTTTGTCGGCCCATGAGCGTTACATGGCGATTTGACCGACCAAAATAAGTAACGAATAAACGAACTCAAGCATAAGTAGTTGAAACATCTCGTGTATCACCACAAATGATAATGTTCCAACAAAATATCATAAATATAACAAATTGTGCAAATGTACAGTTGGTGTGTCCATGGCGTCCCATGGGTTTTACACCCGACTAGACATTTTAAAAACAATAAAACACAATAAAGGGTGTAACCGTTTAGCTGATTACGTTAAACGCTTAAAGTGTCTGTCGCATGGCGATTTCTACTATGGTGGGGAATCTTGTCACACTACCTAATTTAATTGAAAAAGAACAAAAACAAAGCTAGGAAATTCTCAAGGAAATTTCCGACAATAAAAGGCAATCTAATAAAATTAAATAGAAATATTTTAAGATTGAGGCGTAGCCTCAGAGTTATATAAATATTTTGAGGAGGAGACATAGTCTCGGAGTAATAAAATATTTTGAGGGTGAATCATAGCTTCGGATTTGTGTTGTGTGCATGACAATATAAAACAACATTTACTAAAATAATTATCTAAGAAAGATGTAAACAATTAAATAGAACACATCAGGTAAACAAATAAGCATGTATGGGGCTCCTAAGCATGTTACTAAGGCACCACTAACGACCTATCGTAAACCTTCGGCTCTGAAACCAATCAGTCACACCCCAACCTACGGCGGAAATGCCGGGGCGTGAGGTGATTGTCACAGCTCTCAAGTTTACAATCATGCAACATTATAAGTTTCAATATCTATTTAATAATTTCAAATAAAACAAATATTCATTACAATAACCCAAAAACAAATAAAACATCAAACAAATATAAAATCATAATTAATGTTGACTTATTTAATTTCTTTTAGCATAAATCCTTAAGTGATCTTCTAACTTCAATTACTTCATATCATACAATGATCTGCATATGTGTTGAAAATAAAATAGTTTAAAAATAAAAACTAAAACCCCTGGTGGCCGGATTCAAAACTGCGACCACCAGGTCCTAACACACAAACCCTACCAACTGTCCTAACAAGCCATTTGTGTCTTAAACGGAAACGGATTGTTATAAACAAGGACGAACAAAACCCCCAAATCTATAAACCCTAGATCTGCAATTGATCTATATGCTCGAGGTTTGTTCAATCCATGATGGGGTTTATGTTATACGAAGATTAATGATCCTAAAACACAAAACAATTACCTGTAAACAAAAACGAATTGGCTGCTTAAATGATCAACATGTCGTCGGCCAAACTTTAATCAAAATTAAGTACAGGGGTTTGATTTGCAGGGTCTCTAGCAGCGTGAAGACGAGCTTAATTTTATTATCTACGTTCCTAGAGGGTATAACCACTAGAAGGTATAACCGGGTTTCGTTATATTCATTACAAGATTGATTTAGATCTTGTTCTCTGATTAAAGTGACGGTGATTGTAGTAATAAATGAAGTAACGATCAGGTAAAATCAATTCTTAAAATATCACGAAGATTAAGCAAAAAGAAATAAAATGGTTGTGGGTTTACGGGTTGGATCTTGGTTACGGGTTGGGTAATAGGTTAGGATAAGATAATTTGGCAGATTTGCTAATTGGTCCTTCAAGTTTGAGTGTGGATTCAATATGGGTTAAAATAATTCTTTAGGGGGGTGAATTGTATTTAATCCAAAGTTAAGATATTATATATATATATACATATATATATATATTATTGATTAATTTATTAAAATGAAAATGGGTCGGGTCGACTTATTTCACTTTATACCTATGTCTATTACACTGCAGCAAGCACAAGTGGCTACTACTCATGTTAGTACCCTCGGTAGTTACATTATCGACGACTATGTCGTCAGATCCAAGGTTCGCATCAATTACTCAAACTGTTTCATCACCGATGATGACTCCTCAGTTAGATACTTTCGGTACAAGTCCTATGTCAATGGCTATGCAACCCATGGACTTTTCTTTCATGTCATTCAACTGTCCAGCGGGACTTATGAAGTTGATTCCTCCGTCCTTTGATAATATGCCACTTCAGCAACCAATGTTCCAGTTGTTGAACATGGTACATTTACAAAAGAACCATATGGTTGTTGATCAACAATTCCAAGAGCAAATGCATTTGGATCAACAAAAGATAGTGAGTCATGTCTCTTATTGCCAACGTGAAATCCGTGAATTGTGGGCATTGGTTACTGCTTAAGGGGGAGAAGATCAAACAACAATATGAGATCATCATTCAGATAACTTGCAAAGAGGATATGTTAAAGAAGCTGAAAGGAAATGATGATGATAAAGACCCCGAAGCAAGATCTTGTGGTGGTGATCGGAAGCCAAAGACTTGTGCGTCTAATGGTAGTGCTAGTGCTTAAAGATCGTTTATGCAACTAGTAGTGCATCAAGATACTATTAATGTGCAGTCAATTGAGTCTGTAAAGGCTAAAACGATATTATTTATGGATGACAAGAAGGGTTTTGTGATGAGTATGGTCAATGGGATGAGATCGAGGAAGGCGAGTTTGTGGATTCTCATTATCAAAAGAACAAATTGCTTTACTACCCAGGTTGAATGAAAAAGATGAAGAGTTGGATAAGTTGGAGAATGAGGAAGATGTTGAGGTTATTAATGATGATGAAGTTCATTTTGATACGTGTATTCCATCCCGAAATACATCATTTGATTATGACGAGGTTGAGGTGGAAGATGTTGGGATGAGAAAATGCTTAAGGAAGCTTGGAATCTTCTCAACCTCCTTGGAAAAAGGCTAAGTCTGGAAATCAAGCAACCATTTGTATCCGAGAAAGCCTAAACTTAGTCAAGCAAGGTATTTTGCTCTTCGATCAAAGTTATCTTCTAGAAATCTTCTTAAGTGTAAGTTCGAGCAAACTACACTTTATCAAGCAAGGTTGTTCTTCACGTCAAGCAAGGTTTAATTCAGAGCAAACACTTGACTAAACCAAGCTAAAACAAAGTATTTTTGTGGATCGACAACGTTTATTTATAATAAATAGTGGTCCCAGCAAACTTGAAGGAAGTTGATGAAGAAATTACTTAAGGACTTCTAACAAGCAAGGTTGAACCTCGAGCAAGTTACAGTGTCACCAGCACACTTGGATTTGTTCAATGAGTTAAGTAACAAAAGGTTGAAGGGATCTCTGAAGAACAAGTTTGCTCGTAGGGTATATATCGAGCAAAGTTTGATATTATCAGGAAGATTGAAGCATACTTAATGAATATATTCTAAGGAAAATATTCTAAGAAAAGCTTACTCGGAGAACTGTTCCCAAACACACTTTATGGTTACCAGGTCTTCTCGGCAAAGATAAAAGATAAGCTAACTCGACGACATGTTTACACTTAGACTATTTTGTAATACCTTTCAATATGTTTAGTATTAATCATTAGTGTTTTTAGAAGGAATGTCAGGGTATGCCTATTAAAGGACACTTTAGGGCACGCCTATGACAACACACACTGAGCAAATATTGTGATTTGGCGGCTGTCTTTATCTTGTACGGAAAAGCTGCCAAAAATACAAACATTCCACCTAGAAACCCTAAATGATTTTCATTGTATCCTTCATAATATTAATGGAAATATTTTGAGTTACTTTGTGTGTGTGTGTGTTATATTTCTATCCGTTGAGCAACAATTAGAGTGCTATTGATTCCGCCTATAACACTCTTTGGTTTTTCATAAATAACAGTATCTTGTAACCTTCTTGTCAACACATTTGTGTGGGTTACGGTAGTGAGTATTGAGTTATTAAGTGAGATAATACGGGACCGACAAGTGGTATAAGAGCATGTTTTACTGTATTTTTGAAGAATAGTTGTTAAAAACTGTTGCCCTGTTAAAAAACTATTTGAAGATGAAGAATGACGTCAGCTGACAACTGTTCCATTGATTTGTGACGTCAGCTGCCCTGTTTTTCATTTTTATCAGATCTACTGTTTCATTGAGGTTTAAAAGTATACTTTCCTCATATTTACTTTGATTTCTTTCTTTGTTGTGTCTAGATCTTGTTATTATCCATCCAGATCCATCATATCTGAGGATTTATTTCACAGATCTGATTATTTTTCAAATTTTTCAAAAGTTTCTTAAAGTTTGAGTAATTTTTATTTCAAAAATCTTTTAAAATACCAAAAATATGGCTGGAATAGTGGATGAACAAGAGGTGTCTACTAACAAAATTCCAAGATTGTTAGGACAAGAAAATTATGTCAAATGGAAGACTACTTTTGAAGCTGATGTGTTGTACAATGATGTGGAATGTGGAATTCCATCAAAAATGGACCATATGTTCCTGATGGGTCAAACAACAATCAAAAAGTTGAAAGACAAATGAAAAAGAATGATGACAGAGCCTTGTCTATGCTGAAACTTGGTCTTTCTTGGGAAATCTTAACCAGTGTAGCCCATCACACTACTGCAACGGCCATGTTTGATGCCATTGTAGAAATGTTTGAGGGAAACACTGAACTGAAGGACATCAAGAAAGACAGACTGAAGCAACAATTAGACAGATTCATGTTCAAGGAAAGTGAAAGACTGAGATCTATTCTGAATAGGTTTGTGGCTATTGTGAATGAAATAAGAACCACAGACCTTGGAATAACATATTTTGATCTTAACAAAAAGTTATTATCATCTTTGTATGGTGGATGGTATACTGCAAGAAAATTCATCAAAGAAAAATCTAATTTCCTAACTTTCAAGCTTGATGATGTCATATGCTTCTTGCAAGCTGTTGAGCATGGGAAGATAGAGAACAATATGATTAAGGAAGATAAGCCAAGCTTCAAAGTGGCAAATGCTCTTATTGCACCAATGGGGAATCTGTCTACCAAAAACCAACAACAAGTCCCCATAATTGAAGAACCAAGTGAATATGGTGGTGATACACCAAAGGTATTTTTTGCTGGTCAGCCAAGCAATTAGAATGGACAGTCAAGATTCAATGTCCAATTTATTAATGACAGTGATACTTCATCAATGGCTAATGGACATGCTCCATATGATGCTGGAAATGTGAATCATGGGAATGAGTACGCAGCTCTCTTTTCAATGTTTACTGAGTCCTATAATGCTTTTATGGCTAAGAATCAGATTCATACTAGTGTCGTTCAAGAAGATCTTAAACAAGTTGATGCTGAATACTTGGAGGATATGGATCTGAAGTGGCAGGGTGCAATGCTAGCCTTGAGAAGTAATAGGTTGTATCACATAACTGGAAGGTCTTTGGTCTCTGGTCCAAATGACAAAATAGGGTTTGACAAATAAAAAGCAATTTGTTATAACTGTCAAAAATCAGGACACTTTGCTAGAGAATGTAATCAGCAAGGAAATTCCATAACAACACTCAACAAAGAAATCAGTTTCAATATTAAGGTCAACAGAGGAACTTCAACACCAACAACTTTCAACAGAAAAATCATCAACAAGTGATCCCACAACAACAACCCTTTCAGAGAAATGAACAAGTCCCTTCACATGCTCCTGCAAATCAAAACAGAAACAATGCCAATCATCCAAGAAATCAAGCAAAGATTGCTTTAGCTCAACCACAACAAGATGGTGTGTTTGACTGGAGTAACCATGCTGAAGACATTGAAAAGGCCAATGTGGCATTTATAACAAAGATCGAACATGAAGTTAAGTCATCTTCATCTCAGGTACATTCAAACCCCACAAAGCTTGAATTACTTGAAATGAATGATTCATTGTGAAAGATAATTGGTAGTGTACAAAGTAAATGTTTCAAGAAACAAAGCATGATAAATGTGTATGAAACAAGTGAATTAACCTATGAAAACCAAATCGAAAGTCTAGAGTGGGACTATATAGACAGTTACATCCTTCAATCAAGGCATATTACCGAAATTGAAGAACTAAAGAAAATTTACCTTGATAAGAAAGTGAAAAATACTCAACTTCAAGTTGAAGTTGATTTTCTAAAGAATTTGGTTACAACTATAAACATTTGTGGTAAGTTGAAAATATCAAGGAGGAGGATAATTTCAAAGTTGTCCCTCCACCCGTCAATGATAATTTCTCACTGAAAGTGGATAAGGAGAAATAAGTGCTTACCTTGATCAATTTAGAGAGATCTTCAAAGATAAGAATGAATTTATTGAAAATTACAAGTTGGTTGAAGTTGATGATAAGGGAGAATATGAAATAAAGGCCATTGAGACAAAAGTTGAAAAATCTGTGGGTATCCAAGTAACATTGGATGATGTAGACTATGATCTATTGGATAGAGATTATTTAAGTGACTCAAGTGACAAGAGTTCAAGTAATGAAATATCAAGAAAATAAGAAAGGTGTGAAATGAAGGAAAATATTCCTTTAATACCAAAGATCACACCTAAAATGATGAAACAACTTGAGAAAATGAGAAGAGAACATAGACCTTTTGATCTATATGGTGGGTCAAAAGAAAAGAAGGACAGTATGAACTGAACATACAAAGTGCCACAAAGAAGATAAGTTGTCAAAGAAAGCAAGAAAAGTGAAGAATCTATGAAGAATGATGATCTCTTTCTTCTTGTTTATCCAGTTTTCTCTAACCAACGGTTGCTTGATGTTGGAGAAGTGGAAAGTATGGACGACTACCTTAGAATATGGTCAAAATACAGAAGTGATAAACAGGACACTCCAATCAGATTGGAGGAAATCAAGTTTGTGAAAAGCACTGTGTCAAGAGAAGAAACAAGAACTGAACAATTTATGCCTTTTAATATCAACTTCAATGGTTTAATTGCACACCAGAAAACTATTGATGTTGATCCACCCAGACCCAGTGAAAGATATAAGATGGGTATCTCAGGTGAAAACTTCAAGGATCAAGTTTGGTGCAAAATCTGTGATGTTTATGGACATCACACTGATTTATACCAAGAGAGTTTCATTCTTGAACCATTTCATGTTCTAAAAACATCAAGTTTGGACAAGATTTTGGATTTTACAAGAAAAGATATAATGATTATCTGAGCAAGGGTGAAAAGGATATGGAAAATCAACTATGAAGATTGGTGGAAAAAATCTCAAAGAAAGAGATCCAAAGTATAAGAAACTCAACAGATCTCAATCTGTTAAGTCTCACAAATCTGAAAAATCTGCTGAATCCAGTAATTCAACAGTATGTGAAAAGAAGAACAAGCGAGTAAAGAAACCAAAAGAACTTAATGGTGATGAGAAGTTTCTATTGAAAATGGTTTTGAACCACATGGTTTCTTGTGGAAACCAAGGAATGAGGCTCAAGTAATAATTAAGAAAAAGGAGTTTGTCATTGAAGAATGCACATGCATAGTTCCCTATTTTGGAAATTTGATTGAATATGGTTATGAATTTGATGATTCATGTGAGCTTGTCTATGAGGACCCGAAACCCAATGCAACATGTTTTAATGCTGTTGATGATTTGCAAGCTAAATCATCTTGTACTCCATCAGTTACCTGATTCATTTCTCTTTAACTTGTGTTGGAACAGTCCACACAATTGAATGATATATGGTACTTAGACAGTGGATGTTCAAGGCACATGACTTGTGACAAGAGGTCATTAGTCAATTATGAAGAAAAAATTTGAAGAACCAGTTGCATTTGGGAGTAATGAAAATAGAGGGAAGATTGTGAGGAAAGGCATTCTCACAAATGGAAAAGTATCTTTTGATAATGTGTTCTATGTAGAAGTATTACAGTATAACCTTTTGAGCATCTCTCAAATGTGTAAAAAAGGTTAAAAGGTTGGATTTGATGACTCTCACTGTTTCATCCTCAAGCCTGAATTTGAAATTCCTTTTGACATGATTATGATGGTTGCTCCAAGAAATGGGAACTTGTACGAACTAAGAATAAAAGATGCCAGTTCAAGAGATGGAAGCTGTTTTGTCCAAAGCTACTGAGAATGAAACCAAACTTTCGCATAGAAAACTTGGTAATGTCAACTTAAAGAACATGAAAAACTTGTTAAAGGTGAACATGTCATTGGTTTGCCTACAAGGGAGTGTAGTTAATGGTAGCTAACGGCGGGGTTACAATTATCCTTTTTGTTGTGACGAATCTTGCATGTGTTCCTAAGAAAAGGAATTTGTCCATTTTTCGGGGTCTCAAAGCAACGTGGAAGCACATAAGAACTCTTGAATGGAAATGGAAAAGAGATGGAACTCCAGTTCTTTCAGAAATGGTAAGATCTCTGGCGCAAAAAAAGGGGTTGGTTGATCCGTATAATCTTGACTTGGTTCTACTTCATCTATTATTTTAATAATACCGGGATTAAGCCACACAATGACAGTTGTGTACCATAGTCAATAGCTAGATACGGATAAGGGGCATGGCATACATATGGTGAGCTACAACAATGGTTAAAGAGCCTAACATAGCCAGGTTAAGAGATAGTTGAGCATGCCATGACGTTGTTAGGATCTCATATAGGCCTTTATGGCCCTGGCCCGTAAATGGACCTTTATGAGCTTCTAAAATATCTTTTAGACCATGACCAATGCCCCATGTAAATACGCTCTTCAGGCACTTGAACCCTCACTTCTTTCTCTCATTCAAAAACGTGCATGAGATTTTCATCTCACACGGCTCCTAAGTGAAAAATGAAGAGAGAGTGTAACGATTCCGACGAAACCCGGTATACCCTAACCGGTAGACAATAGTTAAGTCATATTTAATGTCGGGTACATGAGTTACCATAGTAATTATACGAGAATACATGGTTCACTGTATTGATTGTACGTGAATATATAATTCATCGTATTGAATATGCGATCAATCGATCGACAGTTATTGAAACCCGAACGAATCGAGGGTTCAATTGTAGACGATATCTATAATATCTAGTGATTTTACGTAGCATTAATGCTTCGGGATAAGTAAAGTAGGGCACAGAAAAATAATTTCGATTTAATGGTACGTCGGTACATTAAACGAAACCTTTAATACCAAACCGAGCAAGAGATGATCGATCGAGCCGAAAAAGATGCGCGATAATTAATGATATGATGTTTTAAGTTAATAAATGTCATGGTTTAAGTTTTTAAAGTTTTTAAATCGGTTTTATATAAATTTCATTTTTAAGCCGAAAAACGAGCGTTTTAGCCTCGTTTTAAGCCGAATTAAACATTTAACCGAAAAACGAACTGAACCAGATTATCCAAAACATTATCCGGATTACGAGAATCCAAACATGTGGACTAGAATGAAGAGGTGGGTCCCACCCCACCCCCTATCAACACCGATCGGCCTAAAGGGGGGTTAAACCCCATTCATTTCTTTTTTTCATCACAACAATGCAACATCCATCAATTCTCTCAAGCTCATGAACTCAAAACCGATATTTGGAGCAAGAAAACCGAGGTAAAAACCGAGTTAATCACGTGTTCATCTTCGTTTCTTGAGTTTGTTTGCAAGAAAATGAGGTTTCAAATATGAAAACCGATTCTTGCGTGATCAAGTGATGTATACGGGTTATACAAGGGATCTTGGTCCAAGAAAGGAGTTAAACGAACCAAAAACGAATTTTTACGGTTTAAATCTTTGTTTTTGAATCATAACCGAAACTATAGTGTAAGAGGCTTGATCGTGAGTGTAACTTGCTTGGTAATGTGGTATGTTGGTTGTAGGCTCTGTGTTTAGTGGTAGATAAGGCGGAAAGACGAGTTTGTAGCTTGTAGTGGCGGAAAACGAAAGGTATATTCGGTTATGTTCGGTGTATGTGTTTTGGGACAGATTGTTGATGGTCTAGAGTTAGGTCATGAAATTTTACAGAGATGTTCTACAAATGAAAATAAGAGTTCTGTGAATTTTTGGTAATTTTTGGACAAAGGATGAATATTTGGTGAATTTAATGCTCGGTTTTGGCCAAAAATGGTGAAAAATAGTGAAATATCATGAAAAATTCTGGAAAATTTCAGAGAAGCTTTTTTTATCATTTATAAGTCACACACAAAATTTGAGGTCCGTTGAAGAAGTCTAAGTAGGCTTTTCGGTTAAACGAGTTGTAGGGTTTTCTAGCTCGGTTTTAGTGAAAATGGAATGTAAAAGAAGATTTTGGTTCTGGAAAAATTACAGGGGACTATGTGGATGGCAGGGGACATTCAGGAGAAATTTGGGATTTTTCTAAGGTCGTTTGGTATTTACGACATATTTAGTGTTTAAATGGTGTTTAAAAATAGAATAATAAATTTTAAATATAAAAATTAATTCTGGAAATATTTTTATAAAATTCCCCACTGTCAAAAAGTGATATGTGCAAAATTTCAAGATCCGAGATTAAACGGATAATTATTTGTGCAAAAACAAACTTTTAAAGTCTAAAACGCATAAACCGGTAAAGTTCGTCTAAACGAACTGACTGGTGTATAAAAACCCTAAAAATGAACTATTTTCATATAATTGAGTTAAACAAGTAAAAATGAATCATCCGAAAATAGTTCGGATGATTAGAGTATTTTTACCCGATTTAACAGTATCCGGTGCATTAAAAACGGAAACGGGTCCCGCGGCCAATCGGGGCGTCTAAACCGAGCTCTAATTTCACAACTTTAGTTAAATCATCGGTCCACAACTATTTATGGGTCGTGTGTGACCAAACTCATTTTGAAACGTAAAAACGGATAACCGTGCTAGGCACGCAAAACGGGGAAAACAAGCTATTAGAAAATTTGACTGTTGAACTCTAAACGATATCACAATCTGAGTCCGGAGAAGTGTTTCTGGGTTAACATTGCCCCCGGAATGGGTACAGTACTGGGTTAACAGTGTCCCCAGATGTACCGGTTGATATGGCTAAATGATTATATAAACAATAATTGTATAATAACGATCGTAGGGATCATATTACAGATTGGACGTGTTAACTGATAATGATTGTTGTTACTTGCTTGCATGTGCTAAGGTGATTTTCACGAGCCCCTTTTTCTGAATTGTTTTCAAATATTTTCCCGGGGCGGAAGCATGTTACTATTGAAATGTTTAAGTACATACTGAACGCATGGATTTGCGTGTATTTATAAATATTTGATTGTACGGGAATCATACGGAATGAGTACAGTACTGGGTTAACAGTGTCCCCAGATGTTTCTAGAAGTGTTTCTGGGTTAACATTGCCCCCGGAATGGGTACAGTACTGGGTTAACAGTGTCCCTAGATGTCCCTAGAAGTGTTTCTGAGTTAACATTGCCCCAGGAATGGATACAGTACTGGGTTATCAGTGTCCCCAGATAATATTATATTATGATATTGATTTATCAAGGTTTACTCAAAATGTGAAACTCACCAGCTATTCGTAGTTGACCCGTTTTCTCACATGCTTTTCAGGTACAATTAAGATGAAGTGATTGCTTACGTGCTAAGTGCTTGATGTGTGTAAGATTTGCGGGCGGCATGTTAGGATACATTATAATAAATAGAATTATATATCGTATGGTATGATGTGTGTAACACCTAGACGGTAATGAAATACAAGATAATGTAATTTGAAGTATATTAATGCATTCAGTTTTCTTTATAAACAATGTGGTTGATATTTGAGGTGTCTGTTGCATCCCGTTTACATTTCCGCTGCGGTTGCGGGGTGTTACAGAACTTGGTATCAGATCCATTGGTTATAAAGAATTAGGATGTCTTTAAAAGATACCTGAAATATAACCAGTAGCTCAAGTATTATAGGATCTGAATATCAACTAATAATTTATAGTGACGAGGTTTGGATGAACTTGGATGGACAAGTGAGTTTTTATGGTCCGAAACATAATAACAGACTTGTCCGCACGAGAGAATTCAGGGGAAGTCACGGGGAACATTAATAGGTAAAAATGGCAACATATGTGTAAAGTATATAATATTATTTATGCGTGCTAATGTGTATATATATATATGTGCATATCTTGTGGGTACGTGTATTGAGAAATAAGACCCGGATAAGGAACCGGGGGATGAAATAATAAAATGTACCGAGGATGCTGAAATTTCTAGAGCATCGGTTGATGATAAGCCTGACTTATCGGGCCATAGTTATGATAGTACCAAGTTAGATCTCCCGTTTGACATTAACCAGAAATATCTAGTAACCGTCACTCCCAACCAAAATTGATAACTCCCTTACCCTACCAACACCGGTACCGTATATCTTAATAACCCCATATGTTCACCCGAACCGCCGACCCTCACGTACGGATGGACCTGTACCTGAACCCATTCTTATTCCATTAAGGTAAATAAATAAATAAATAAAATAAAATAATAATAATAATAATAATAATAAATTTGTTAATAAATGAGCAGATAAAAATAATATATAGAAATATATATATGTATTTCTCACTCTCAAACATGTGAGTTATACCACCTCCAGATCGAGAATCACCGATTTTAGTGAACCCAGAACGCCTGAGAATACAGACTGAGCAAGTGATAGAGTTTCCCATAATAGCAATTGATAATATTTGAAGGCAACCCATGTTGCGCGATTACCTTGAACCTTACAACTCCCTATGTTATCCTTACATCCGTTAGATGCCTATACCCATATATGCTCGAATAGAATGATTACCCATACACAAAGAGGTGTTGGAATCATTATAGCATAGTTGGTTGTTCGTTCGTAGGTGGTATACCGTGTATGCCGGATATACGAATAGACACGGATATTATAACTCCGTGGTACGTAATCGTTTGGTGCTCACGGTGAGCATGTATCGGTTATGCTGACATGCAAAAGGATAATGAAATCAAGCATATTAAACATTAATCTTTGTTGAGAAAGATCTATATGTCAGTTAGCGACGAGGGTTATGAAACATATTTAAACGTTAACCGACGTCAGGTTAAGTCCTTATGATATTATATTTGTGGGACATATATACTAGATACTGGTATGTGTAATATGTATGATAATATTTGGTGTGTATGTGTACCTGTTGTTATGATTGAGCTGGTAACGAGTTATACGGTGAGATTAGTATTGATTACTGCGTACGGGATGAGTACGGCAGAATGACATAAAAAGAGTAACTCCAATGATGGAGATTGATATGATTCAGTTGATTGCTCAAAGATAGCAGATGATGATACCGAATGTCGTATCACAGATCACTGCTAGTGTTGATGCAAATGTGATCGCAGAATTATAGATCGAGCAATCACATGAATATGAATATTTCAATTCTTAGTGGTATTACTAAGAGTGATAATGTTCCACCGAATACTATTATGACTACAAGTATTAGTTATAAACTAAACATGAATAGTAGTTGTAATGAATTGGATCCGGTGTGAAGGATATGATTGTTGGTTGTGTTAAGGAAATTATTAATAGTTTACTGATGGTAAAGGGAGGAATAGATTAGCAAGTGGATAGAAAAGATCAAAAATGGTTAAGGATATTGGTATGAGTCTAGAACATTGTGTAGTGAAATATGCTACAGATATGTTGGTAGATTATGTTGTATCGTAATGGAACACGATGGTACAAAATTATAGTTAGAAAATTATTACTCAGACGATATGGTCAGAATTTAAAATTCTTGTGCTAGAGCACTTTTATTCAAGTAATTAAGTTCAGAGACTGGAAACTGAGCTATGGCAGATAGAAATGTTGTGTGCTGATCACTTAGAACACGCTAATCGTTTGAAGGAATTGTCATGTCTGGTAACATGGCTAATTACTCCTGAAACTAAGCGAAGTGAGCGCTATATTGGGGACTAACTCCATCGATAAGGAGTATAGTCAATCCTGTAAAATATACAACCTTCGGAAGGGTTGTGTCACAAGCCAACATTGATATATTTAACTCTATGGGAAGCGGACTGGATGGACGTTAGGTGAGACGTCGAGTGTTAAAGAAGAGAAATGGTAAAGGTATAGGGAAAAATGGGCTTTTGAATAAGTAGGTATGTCCTACAACCCAGAATTGTACTAAGACTAGTTCTGGTGTGAGAACATGAACCGCATGAAGGGTCTTGCACTAAATGTGGAAAATATGGTTATCGGAAGGAAGAAGAATGTCGAGTGATAGTAGGCCACAGGTGTGGTAAAGATGGACGTAATGCTCCAATAGTAGAACCAATTGAAGCCATGTGAACCGGCAACCCCAACCCATTCGTGTAACAACCACTCCAAACCCAACAACTTCAATAACAATCCATCCAAAGAAATCAAATTATACCAAACAGTTGTACTTGCTATGAATGTGGCAGTACAGAACGTTTCAAGAGAAATTGCCCAAAGTTGAACCAAGGTGTCGTTGGAAGACGAACCTCATGACAAGCATCAACCTCTGATCAAGCAAGGAGCCGTGCTTTTGTGAGTAATTCGAATAAAGCACGTCATGATCCAAAGGTGGTATTAAGTATGCTGTAGTTTTAAATCAATAGGCTTCAGTGATATTTTATGGCCGTCGATAGAAGTTAGTTCATGTTAACCTCCTATCATTTGGAAAGATACCGATTAGTGAAACTATAGAACCCTATACTGTAGAATCGCTAACGGTAAATCCCTGATGGTTAACTAAATTGTTCGGAATTGTCCTATTATTCTGAATGATTAACCTTCCTTATCGACCTACGACCAGTAAAGTTAAGAAGTTTTGACGTAATAGTTAACATGGATTGGCTAACTCAACATGAAGCTAAAATCAAATATGAAAAGAAGATGATTAGAAGCTCTCCTTCGGACGATGATGCGATTAGACACAGAGAAAAGTGTACGGTATTATGTTACCACTCTAATCTCATCTTGAGATGTTATAATATTTACGACAAGAAGATGTGGTGTATTAACAAACGCGATTGCCAAAGTATTTAAAAGAAAACATATAGAAGATATCCCGATGGTACGCGAATTTCCACAAGTTTTCCCAGAAGAACTTCCTGGATTACCGCCAACCCGACAGGTCGAATTCAGAATCGATTTAATGTCTCAAGCTGGCCCTGTTGCTAAAGCACCCTACCGACTTGCACCAACTGAAATGCAAGAACTATTGGATAAAGGTTTTATACGATCTAGTTAGTCACCATGGGGTGCACCAGTGTTAATTGGGAAATGAAGGACGGAAGTGTTAGGATATGTATTGATTAGAGAGAATTGCATAAAGTGACGATCAAGAATAGGTATTCACTTCTTCGAAGTGAATGATCTGTTTAACCAACTGCAAGGGGCGATTTATTTTTAGAAAATTGATCTTAGATATAGTTATCACCAAATGAAGAAAATCCAAGATGAGGACGTTGCAACAACAGCGTTTCGGACTCGTTACGGCCATTATGAATTCTTATTTATGCCGTCCGGGCTAACAAATGCGCAGGCAGTGTTCATGGGACTCATGAACCGAGTCTGTAAACTTTATTTTGACAAATTTGTCATAGCATTCATTGATGATATTTTGATATATTTACAACGTAAAGAAGAGCACGAACGACGGTTAAGGAAAATTGTGGAAGCGTTAAAGCAAGAGGAGTTGTACGCGAAGTTTTCGAAATGTGAATTTCAATACAGAAAGCCTAATCCCTTGGTTATGTTGTAAAGCAACAAGGATTTCTCATAGATCCAAATAAGATAGAAACCATTAAAACTGGCAGTCACCCAAGGCACCAAAGGGAATGCGCCAATTTTTAGGACTAGCCGGAGGCTATCAGCGGTTTATTGAAGAATTTTTTAGCATTACCCAACTCATAATCCTTTGTACGACGCAAATGTACAAATTTTATAGATGATAAGAGACCGCAGTCTCATATTCAACAAAGATGAGTCGAGTTGATAAGCGATTATGACTGTGACATCCGTTATCACCCCGGCAAGGCTAACGTCGTAGCCGATGCCTTGAGTAGGAAAGATCGGGTTAAACCATTGTGAGTGCGAACGCTAGGGATGATAGTCCAGTCGAACCTTTTGGACCGGATTCGAGTCGCTCAACGTGAGGCGTTGAAAGAGGAACAATTGGAAAAAGAGGGACTTTATGGCAATGAGAAGAATTTCGAACAGCGCGTGGACGAAATTCTCTACTTCAAAAATCGGGTTTCGATCCCGACCCTCCACGATCTTTGTGAATTAATCATGGACGAAGCGCATAGATCGAAATATTCCATACATCCGGGATCGGAATAGACTATTGATGATACGAATATCTGAAAGGATTTTATTAATGGCCGAGTTTGGAGAAAGATATGGTTACGTATGTTGGTGAATATTTAAGCTATGCAAGAGAGAAGGCTGCACACCGAAAACCCTAGGGAACGCCACAACGACAGAAAATTCGCCAATGATAATGGGAATAAATTACAATGGATTTCGGGACGAAAATTCCCAAGTTATATCAAAGGCATGATGTAAATTGGGTAATCGCGGATCGATTAACCAATCCTCGCATTTCATCCTGATCCATGACGATTACCACAATGAATTCTCGCCCAATTTCATGATGGTGAAATGGTATCTCGTCGTGGAGTACCATTTTCAATGATCGCAGATCGAAATTGTCATCCTATTTCCATTATTGGAAGGCGGGGAAGGAAGCATCGAGAGCTTGAAGCTTTCTATGGGTGGAGTAATTACCACCAATTTGTTAAATTGAAAATGGGCGTCAATCAAGCCATAAGATTTGAGTAGATTCGAGAAACAACCAATCGGATTTATAATATTTAAGATAAGTTGAAAGCAGCGCAAGATTGGCAAAGGATTTATGCCAACATTCAAAGGAAACCATTGTCACTGGAAAGAGGTGACAAGGCGTTTTTAAGGCATCACCTTAGAGAGATGATATGAGGTTTGGCAAAACCGAAAATAGCTCCTTAATATATTGGACCTCATGAGACTATCTCCATGATTGGTCATTTAGCCTATCGATTAAAGTACTCCAGGGGCTAAGTACTATACATGATGTTTTTTGCCATGTATACGGATCAAAAAGTACCTATGCGACGAAGCAACGAAAGTACCAGTAATGGAGGTACTCATGGAAGACATGCCTGATATCATAAATAATTCCGTTGAGTTAGTAGACGGGAAAACTAAACAGTTTGGACATACCAAGCTTTACTGATTAAGATTAAGTGGAATTCACAGCGAGGACCAGATTATACCTGGTAACGCGAGGGTGAATTCTGAAGAAAAACCCCCACCTTCCTCTCGGAAGGGGATAGTGGGCGTGTAAAATTTCGAGGACGAAATTTCTTAACGCGGGGAGAATGTAACGATTCCGACGAAACCCGGTATACCCTAACCGGTAGACAATAGTTAAGTCATATTTAATGTCGGGTACATGAGTTACCATAGTAATTATACAAGAATACATGGTTCACTGTATTGATTGTACGTGAATATATAATTCATCGTATTGAATATGCGATCAATCGATCGATAGTTATTGAAACCCGAACGAATCGAGGGTTCAATTATAGACGATATCTATAATATCTAGTGATTTTACGAAGCATTAATGCTTCGGGATAAGTAAAGTACGGCACAGAAAAAGAATTTCGATTTAATGGTACGTCGGTACATTAAACGAAACCTTTAATACCAAACCGAGCAAGAGATGATCGATCAAGCCGAAAAAGATGCGCGATAATTAATGATATGATGTTTTAAGTTAATAAATGTCATGGTTTAAGTTTTTAAAGTTTTTAAATCGGTTTTATATAAATTTCATTTTTAAGCCGAAAAACGACCGTTTTAGCCTCGTTTTAAGCCGAATTAAACATTTAACCGAAAAACGAACTGAACCAGATTATCCAAAACATTATCCGGATTACGAGAATCCAAACATGTGGACTAGAATGAAGAGGTGGGTCCCACCCCACCCCCTATCAACACCAATCGGCCTAAAGGGGGGTTAAACCCCATTCATTTCTTTTTTTCATCACAACAATGCAACATCCATCAATTCTCTCAAGATCATGAACTAAAAACCGATATTTGGAGCAAGAAAACCGAGGTAAAAACCGAGTTAATCACGTGTTCATCTTCGTTTCTTGAGTTTGTTTGCAAGAAAATGAGGTTTCAAATATGAAAACCGATTCTTACGTGATCAAGTGATGTATACGGGTTATACAAGGGATCTTGGTCCAAGAAAGGAGTTAAACGAACCAAAAACGAATTTTTACGGTTTAAATCTTTGTTTTTGAATCATAACCGAAACTATAGTGTAAGAGGCTTGATCATGAGTGTAACTTGCTTGGTATTGTGGTATGTTGGTTGTAGGCTCTGTGTTTAGTGGTAGATAAGGCGGAAAGACGAGTTTGTAGCTTGTAGTGGCGGAAAACGAAAGGTATATTCGGTTATGTTCGGTGTATGTGTTTTGGGACAGATTGTTGATGGTTTAGAGTTAGGTCATGAAATTTTACAGAGATGTTCTACAAATGAAAATAAGAGTTCTGTGAATTTTTGGTAATTTTTGGACAAAGGATGAATATTTGGTGAATTTAATGCTCGGTTTTGGCCAAAAATGGTGAAATAGTGAAATATCATGAAAAATTCTGGAAAATTTCAGAGAAGCTTTTTTTATCATTTATAAGTCACACACAAAATTTGAGGTCCGTTGAAGAAGTCTAAGTAGGCTTTTCGGTTAAACGAGTTCTAGGGTTTTCTAGCTCGGTTTTAGTGAAAATGGAATGTAAAAGAAGATTTTGGTTCTGGAAAAATTACAGGGGACTATGTGGATGGCAGGGGACATTCAGGAGAAATTTGGGATTTTTCTAAGGTCGTTTGATATTTACGACATATTTAGTGTTTAAATGGTGTTTAAAAATAGATAAATAAATTTTAAATATAAAAATTAATTCTGGAAATATTTTTATAAAATTCCCCACTGTCAAAAAGTGATATGTGCAAAATTTCAAGATCCGAGATTAAACAGATAATTATTTGTGCAAAAACAAACTTTTAAAGTCTAAAACGCATAAACCGGTTAAAGTTCGTCTAAACGAACTGACTGGTGTATAAAAACCCTAAAAATGAACTATTTTCATATAATTGAGTTAAACAAGTAAAAATGAATCATCCGAAAATAGTTCGGATGATTAGAGTATTTTTACCCGATTTAACAGTTTCCGGTGCATTAAAGACGGAAACGGGTCTCGCGGCCAATCGGGGCGTCTAAACCGAGCTCTAATTTCACAACTTTAGTTAAATCATCGGTCCACAACTATTTATGGGTCGTGTGTGACCAAACTCATTTTGAAACGTAAAAACGGATAACCGTGCTAGGCACGCAAAACGGGGAAAACAAGCTATTAGAAAATTTGACTGTTGAACTCTAAACGATATCACAATCAGAGTCCGGAGAAGTGTTTCTGGGTTAACATTGCCCCCGGAATGGGTACAGTACTGGGTTAACAGTGTCCCCAGATGTACCGGTTGATATGGCTAAATGATTATATAAACAATAATTGTATAATAACGATCGTAGGGATCATATTACAGATTGGACGTGTTAACTGATAATGATTGTTGTTACCTGCTTGCATTTGCTAAGGTGAGTTTCACGAGCCCCTTTTTCTGAATTGTTTTTCAAATATTTTCCCGGGGGGCGGAAGCATGTTACTATCGAAATGTTTAAGTACATACTGAACGCATGGATTTGCGTGTATTTATAAATATTTGATTGTACGGGAATCGTACGGAATGAGTACAGTACTGGGTTAACAGTGTCCCCAGATGTTTCTAGAAGTGTTTCTGGGTTAACATTGCCCCCGGAATGGGTACAGTTTTGGGTTAACAGTGTCCCCAGATGTCCCTAGAAGTGTTTCTGGGTTAACATTGCCCCCAGAATGGATACAGTACTGGGTTAACAGTGTCCCCAGATAATATTATATTATGATATTGATTTATCAAGGTTTACTCAAACTGTGAAACTCACCAACTATTCGTAGTTGACCCGTTTTCTCACATGCTTTTCAGGTACAATTAAGATGAAGTGATTGCTTACGTGCAAAGTGCTTGATGTGTGTAAGATTTGCGGGCGGGATGTTAGGATACATTATAATAAATAGAATTATATATCGTATGGTATGATGTGTGTAACACCTAGACGGTAATGAAATACAATATAATGTAATTTGAAGTATATTAATGCATTCAGTTTTCTTTATAAACAAAGTGGTTGATATCAGAGGTGTCTGTTGCATCCCGTTTACATTTCTGCTGCGGTTGCGGGGTGTTACAGAGAGGAATAGTCTTCTATCCAATATTAGACCGTGAAACAGAACCTTGATGAACAAAAAAGAAGTATTCGGGTCGGGAAAAGGGACCTAGCTAGAATCTCAAGCCACCGGCAACAACCTTAGTCCTCCCAGTTTCTCACTTCCCTCCTGTGCGGTAGATACTTAAGAGAGAGGGAGGGAAAAGCGGGGAACTCAAAAAAGGAAAGGAGATTACTCAACAGGCTCTGTCCCTGTGCTAATAGACCCACTAGACGGGAGAGTGTTGAGAGGGAAACAAACAGTGTTATGTGGCTGTTTCCCTCTCAAACTTTCCCTTCCTAGAGCTGCTTTAGAGCGAAGAGGCCCTCGGCCATGTGTCTTCCAACCCATGGCCAGATCTTTACGCGCGTATGCGCATGTACGCACACGCCTGTATGCACACACATGTACGCACACGCACACGTGCACATGACGTGCACGCACACAAAGCTAGATCGATTCTAAGACCACTGTAGGCTTCTAAAACACATGTTAAGGCACCTGCATGAGTGTTTATACATATCTCTTAAATACATCAGTTTCTCAGTACAACATCTTGTTTCAACCCATTAAACACTAACTGTAGATGTAACGATTCCGACGAAACCAGGTATACCCTAACCGGTAGACTGTAGTTACGTCATATTTAATGTCAGGTACATGAATTACCATAGTAATCATACGAGAATACATGGTTCATGGTACTGATTGTACGTGAATATATAATTCACCGTATTGAATATGCGATCAATCGATCGATAGTTATTGAAACCCGAATGGATCGAGGGTTCAATTATAGACGAGATATATGATATTTAGTGATGTTACGAAGTATTAAAGCTTCGGGATAAGTGGATTAAAGCACAGAAAAAGGATTTCAATTTAATAGTGCGTCGGTACGTTAAACGAAACCTTTAATACCAAACCGAGCAAGAGATGATCGATCAAGCCGATAAAGATGCAAAATTATTAATACTATGATGTTTTAAGTTAATAAATGTCATGGTTTAAGTTTTTAAATCGGTTTTATATAAATTTCATTTTTAGCCGAAAAAACGACCGTTTTAGTCTCGTTTTAAGCCGAATTAAACATTTAACCGAGAAACGAACTGAACCAGATTATCCAAAACATTATCCAGATTTCGGAAATCCAAGTTTGTGGCCAAGAATGAAGAAGTGGGCCCCACCCCACCCCATTCAAATCCCGATCCGCCTAAAGGGGTTTCCCCTTGGCTTCATTTTCTTTTTTCAAGCTACAAACACCCAAATTCTCTCCACTCTCATCAATCCTCATCCAAAAACCCGAGATTGTAGCAAGAAAAACAAGGTAAAGGTGGAGTTATTTACGTTTCCATCTTCGTTTCTTGAGTTTATTTGCAAGAAAATGAGGTTTCAAAGATGAAAACCGATTCTTGCATGATCAAGTGATGTATACAAGTTATACAAGGGATCTTGGTCCAAGAAAGGAGTTAAACGAGCCAAGAACGAATTTTTACGGTTAAAACCTTTGTTTTTATATCATAACCGAAACTATAGTGTAAGAGGCTTGATCGTGAATGTAACTTGCTTGGTATTGTGGTATGTTGATTGTAGGCTCTGTATTTAGGGGTAGATAAGGCGGAAAGACGAGTTTGTAGCTCGTAGTGGCGGAAAACGAAAGGTATATTCGGTTATGTTCGGTTTTGGGAAATTTGGACAGATTGTTGATGCTTTAGAGTTAGGTCATGAAATTTTACAGAGGTGTTAAACACATGAAAATATGAGTTCTGTGAATTTTTGGTAATTGTTGGATAAAGAATGTATATTTGGTGAATTTAATGCTCGGTTTTGGCCAAAAATGGTGAAAAATAGTTAAATATCATGAAAAATTCTGGAAAATTTCAGATAAGCTTTTCATATCATGTATAAGTCACACAAAAAATTTGAGGTCCGTTGGAGGAGTCTAAGTAGGCTTTTCGGTTAAACGAGTTCTATGAATTTCTAGCTCGGTTTTAGTAAAAAGGGCATGTAAAAGTAGATTACAGGGGACTATGTAGATGGCAGGGGACATCCAGGAAAAATTTGTGATTTTTTCTAAGATCGTTTGGTATTTACGACATATTTAGTGTTTAAATGGTGTTTAAAAATAGATAAATAAATTTTAAATATAGAAAATAATTCTGGAAATATTTTTATAAAATTCCCAACTGTTAAAAAGTGATTTGTAGAAAATTTCAAGATCCGAGAGTGAACGGATAATTATTTGTGCTAATTATCAAACTTTTAAAGTTAAAACGCGTAAACCGTTGAAGTTCGCTTAAGCGAGCTGACTGGTGTATAAAAACCCTAAAAATGAACTATTTTCATATAAATGAATTAAACAAGTAAAAATAAATCATCCGAAAATAATTCGGATGATTTGAGTAATTTTAACATATTTTAACAGTTTCCGGTACGGTAAAGACGGAAACGGGTCCCGCAGCCAAACGGGGCGTCTAAACCGAGCTCAAATTTCACAACTTTACTTAAACTATCAGTCAACGACTATTTTCGGGTCGTGTGTGACCAAACTCATTTTGAAACATAAAATTTGATAACCGTGCTAGGCACGCAAAACGGGGAAAACAAGCTATTAGAAGATTTGACTGTTGAACTCTAAACGACATCACAATCTGAGTCCGGAAAAGTGTTTCTGGGTTAACCTTGCCCCCAGAACGGGTACAGTGCTGGGTTAACGGTGTCCCCAGATGTACCGGTTGATACGATTAAAGTTATATTAATATTGAGTGTATAGTAATGATCGTAGGGATCATATTACAGATTGGACGGGTTAACTGATATTGATTGTTGTTACCTGCTTGCATGTGCTAAGGTGAGTTTCACGAGCCCCTTTTTCTGAATTGTTTTAAATGTTTTCCCGGGGCGGAAGCATGTTACTACTGAAATATTTAAGTACATTCTGAACGCATGGATTTGCGTGGATTTTACTGAACGCATGGATTTGCGTGGATTTATATATATTGTTTATTGTTCGGGAATCGTACTGAAATGTACTAAGACGGTAATTGTCTGAGTGGTTAATATTGTAAGGTCCCGCAACAGTGTTCTGGGTTAACAGTGTCCCCAGATGTCATTGGAAGTGTTCTGGGTTAACAGTGTCCCAGAGGTTATTGGAAGTGTTCTAGGTTAACAGTGTCCCCAGAGGTTATTAAATGGGTTTCTGGGTTAACAGTGTCCCCAGAGGTTATTGGAAGTGTTCTGGGTTAACAGTGTCCCCAGATGTCATTGGAAGTGTTCTGGGTTAACAATGTCCCCAGAGGTTATTGGAAGTGTTCTGGGTTAACAGTGTCCCCAGAGGTTATTAAATGGGTTTCTGGGTTAACAGTGTCCCCAGAGGTTATTGGAAGTGTTCTGGGTTAACAGAGGTTTCACTTGTGGGCTCAGCATAATTACATCGATAATATTATATTTTGATATTGATATATCATGGTTTACTCGAATTGTGAAACTCGCCAACTATTCGTAGTTGACCTGTTTTCTCACATGCTTTTCAGGTACAATTAAGATGAATTAATTGCTTACGTGCTAAGTGCTTGATGTGTGTAAGATTTGCGTGCAGGATGTTAGGATACATTATAACAAATAGAGTTATGTATCGTATGGTATGATGTGTGTATCACCTAGACGGTAATGAAATACGAGATAATGTAATTTTGAAGTATATTAATGCATTCAGTTTTCTTTATAAACAATGTGGTTGATATCAGAGGTGTCTGTCGCATCCCGTTTACGTTTCCGCTGCGGTTGCGGGGTGTTACAGAAGTTGGTATCAGAGCCATTGGTTATAAAGAATTAGGTTGTCTTTAAAAGATACCTAAAATATAACCAGTAGCTCAAGTATTATAGGATCTGAATATCAATTAATAATAATAGATAAGGACGAGTATCGGGATGAACTCGGTCGAACAAGTGAGTTATTATGGTCCGGAACATAATAACAGACTTGTCTGCACGAGGGGATTCAGAGGAAATCACTGGGTACATTAATAGGTAAAAATGGCAACATATGTGTAAAGTATATAATATTATTGATACGTGCTAAGGTGTATATATATATGTGCGTATAATGTGGGTACAAGTATTGAGAAATAGGACCCGGATAAGGAACCGGGGGATGAAATAATAAAAGTACCGAGGATGCTGAAATTTCTAGAGCATCGGTTGATGATAAGCCTGACTTATCGGGTCACAGCTATGATAGCACCAAGTTAGACCTTCCGTTTGACATTAACCAGAAATATCTAGTAACCGTCACTCCCAACCAAAATTGATGAATCCCTTACCTTACCAACACCGGTACCGTATATCCTAATAACCCCGGATGTTCACCCGAACCGTCGACCCTCACGTACGGACGGATCCGTACCTGAACCCTTTCTTATTCCATTAAGGTAAATAAATAAATAAAAATAATGATAATAATAAATTTGATAATTAATCAGCAGATAAAAATAATATATAGAAATATATATATGTATTTCTCACTCTCAAACATATGAGTCATACCCCTCCAGATCGAGAATTACCGATTTCAACGAACCTAGAACGCCTGTGGACATTGACTGAGCAAGTGTAGAGTTTCCCATAATAGTAATTAATAATATTTGAAGGCAACCCATGTTGCGCAATTACCTTGAACCTGGCAACTCCCTATGTTATCCTTACATCCGTTAGATGTTTACACCCATGTATGCTCGAATAGAATGATTACCTATACACAAGGAAGTGTTGGAATCATTATAGCATAGTTGGTTGTTCGTTCGTAGGAGGTATATTGTGTATGCCGGATATACGAATAAACACGGATATTATAACTCCGTGGTATGTAATCGTTTGGTGCTCACGGTGAGCATGTATCGGTTATGCTGACATGCAGGAGGATATTGAAATCAAGCATATTAAACATTGATCTTTGTTGAGAGGATCTCTATGTCAGTTGGTGACAAGGGTTATGAAGCGTATTTAAAAGTTAACCGACGTCAGGTTAAGTCCCTATGTTATTATACTTGTGGGACATATATACTAGATACTGGTATGTGTAATATGTATGATAATATTTGGTGTGTATGTGTACCTGCTGTTATGATTGAACTGATAACGAGTTATACGGTGAGATCAGTATTGATTACTGCGTACGGGATGAGTACGGCAGAATGACATAAAAAGAGTAGCTCCAATGATGGAGATTGATATGATTCAGTTGATTGCTCAAAGATAGCAGATAATGATACCGAGTGTCGTATCACAGATCACTGCTAGTGTTGATGCAAATGTGATCACAGAATTACAGATCGAGCAATCACATGATTATGAATATTTCAATTCTTAGTGTTATTACTAAGAGTGATAATGTCCCACCGAATGCTATTATGACTACAAGTATTAGTTATATACTAAACATGAATAGTAGTCGTAATGAATTAGATCCGGTATGAAGGATATGTTTATCGGTTGTGTTAAGGAAATTATTAATAGTTTACTGATGGTAAAGGGAGGAATAGATTAGCGAGTGGATAGAAAAGATCGAAATGGTCAAGGATTTTGGTAAGAGCCTAGAACATTGTGTAGTGAAATATGCTACAGATATGTTGGTAGATTATGTTGTATCGTGATGGAACACGATGGTACAAAATTATAGTTAGAAAATTTTACTCAGATGATATGGTCAGAATTTGAAATTCTTGTGCTAGAGCACTTTTATTCGAGTAATTAAGTTCAAAGATGGGGAACTGAGTTATGGAAGATAGAAATGTTGTGTGCTGATCACTTAGAACACGCTAATTGTTTGAAGGAATTGTCATGCCTGGTAACATGGTTAATTACTCCTGAAACTAAGCGAAGCGAGCGCTATATTGGGGACTAACTCCAGCGATAAGGAGTATAGTCAATCCTGTAAAATATACAACCTTTGGAAGGGTGGTGTCACAAGCCAGCATTGATGTATTTGACTCTATGGGAAGCGGACTGGAAGGACGTTGGGTGAGACGTCAAGTGTTAAAGAAGAGAAGTGATAAAGGCATGGTACAAGATAGACTTTGAATAAGTAGGAAGAAGAATGTCGAGTGATAGTAGGCCACAGGTGTGGTAAAGATGGACGTAATGCCCCAATAGTAGAACTAATTGAAGCCATATGAACCGGCAACCCCAACCCATTCGTGTACAACCACTCCGAACCCAACAGCCTCAACAACAATCCATCCAAAGAAATCAAATTATGCCAAACAGTTGTACTTGTTATGAATGTGGCAGTACAGAACGTTTCAATAGAAATTGCCCAAAGTGAACCAAGGTGTCATTGGAAGACGAACCTCAGGACAAGCATCAACCTCTGATCAAGCAAGGAGCCGAGAATTCGAATAAAACACGTCATGATTCAAAGGTGATATTAAGTATGTTGTAGTTTGTAGTTTTAACTCAATAGACTCCAGTAATATTTTTATGGTCACCGATAGAAGTTAGTTCCTGTTAACCTCCTATCATTTGGAAAGATACCGATTAGTGAAACTATAGACCCCGATACTGTAGAATCGCTAACGGTAAACCCCTAATGGTTAACTAAATTGTTCGGAATTGTCCTATTATTCTGAACGATTAACCTTTCCTTATTGACCTACGACCAACAAAGTTAAGAAGTTTTGACGTAATAGTTAACATGGATTGGCTAACTCAACATGAAGCTGAGATCAAATAGGAAAAGAAGATGATTAGAAGCTCTCTTTCAGACGATGAAGCGATTAGATACAGAGAAAAGTGTACGGCATTATATTACCACTCTAATCTCATCTTGAGATGTTATAATATTTACGACAAGAAGACGTGGTGTATTTAACAAACGCGATTGCCAAAGTATTTAAAAGGAAACATATAGAAGATATCCCGATGGTACGCGAATATCCAGAAGCTTTCCCAGAAGAACTTCCTGGATTACCGCCAACCCGACAAGTCGAATTCAGAATCGATTTAATGCCTCAAGCTAGCCCGGTTGCTAAGCATCTTACCGACTTGCATCAACCGAAATGCAAGAATTATTGGATAAGGTTTTATACGACCTAGTTAGTCACCACGGGGTGCACCAGTGTTATTTGGGAAATGAAGGACGGAAGTGTTAGGATATATATGGATTAGGGAGAATCGAATAAAGTGACGATCAAGAATAGGTATTCACTTCTTCGAAGTAAATGACCTATTTAACCAATTGCAAGGGGCGATTTATTTTTAGAAAAATTGATCTTGGATATAGTTATCACCAAATGAAAAATCCAAGAGGAGGACGTTGCAACAACAACGTTTCGGACTCGTTACGGCCATTATGAATTCTTAGTTATGCCTCTCGGGCTAACAAATGTGCCGGCAGTGTTCATGGACCTCATGAACTGAGTCTATAAACTTTATTTTGACAAATTTGTCATAGCATTCATTGATGATATTTTGATATATTTGCAACGTAAAGAAGAGCACGAACGACGGTTAAGAAAATTGTGGAAGTGTTGAAGCAAGAGGAGCTATACGCGAAGTTTTCGAAATGTGATTTTGAATAAAAAAGGCATAATCCCTTGGTCATGTTGTAAAGCAACAAAGATTTCACAAAGATCCAAATAAGATAGAAACCATTAAAAATTGTGCCAAGCGCCGATTTTAAGCCTCCCCGATGGGGACGATGGTTTTGTCGCGTATTGTGACGCATCGCGTAAGGGTTAGGATGCGTGTTGACGCAGTATAATAAGGTTATAGCCTATGCTTCCCGACAGTTAAAAGTACACGAGAAAAAATTACACTACTCACGACTTAGAACTGGGAGCGGTTATCTTCGCACTTAAAATGTGTAGACATTATCTCTACGATACGAAGTGCACCATCTTCACCGATCATAAAAGTTTGCAGCACATATTCAATCAGAAAGAACTGAATATGAGGCAACGAAGATGGGTCGAGTTGTTAAGCGATTATGACTGTAACATCCGTTATCACCCCGGCAAGGCTAACGTCGTAGCCAACACTTTGCGTAGGAAAGGTCGGGTTAAGCCATTGCGAGTGTGAGCGCTAGGGATGATAGTCCAGTCGAACTTTTCGGACCTGATTCGAGTCGCTCAACGTGAGACGTTGAAGGAGGAACAATTGGAAAAGGAGGGACTTTACGGCAATGAGAAGAATTTCGAACAGCGCGTGGACTAAATTCTCTACTTCAAAAATCGGGTTTGGATCCCGACCCTCCATGACTTTCGTGAATTAATCATTGACGAAGCGCATAGATCGAAATAATCCATACATCCGGGATCGGATTTGACTATTGATGATACGGATATCTGAAAGGATTTTTATTAATGGTCGAGTTTGGAGAAAGATATGGTCACGTGTGTTGGTGAATATTGAGTGATGCAAGAGATAAGGCTGCACACCGAAAACCCTAGGGAACGCCACAACGACAGAAAATTCGCCAATGATAGTGGGAATAAATTACAATGAATTCTTGCCCAAATTCCCGATGGTGAAATGGTATCTCGTCATGGAGTGCCATTTTCAATTATCTCAGATCAAAATAGTCATCCTACTTTCATTATTGGAAGGCGGGGAAGGAGGCATCGAGAGCTTGAAGCTCTCTATGGGTGAAGTAGTTATCACCAAGATGTTAAATTGAAATTGGGCGTCACTCAGGCCATAAGATTTGAATTGATTCGAGAAACAACCAATCGGATTTATAGTATTTAAGACAAGTTGAAAGCAGCGCGTGATTGGCAAAGGGTTTATGCCAACGTTCAAAGGAAACCATTGTCACTGGAAAGAGGTGACAAGGCGTTTTTAAGGCATCACCTTAGAGAGATGATATGAGGTTTGGCAAAACCGAAAATAGCTTCTTAATATATTGGAGCCCATGAGAACTATCTCCATGGTTGGTCATTTAGTTTATCGATTAAAGTACTCCAGGGGCTAAGTACTATACATGATGTTTTGCCATGTATACGGATTGAAAAGTGCCTAAGCGATGAGGCAACGAAAGTACTAGTAATAGAGGTACTCATAGAAGACATGCTTGATATCATAACTAATTCCGTAGAGATAGTAAACGGGAAAACTAAACAGTTTGAACATACCAAGCTTTATTGATTAAAATTAAGTGGAATTCACAGCGAGGACCAGATTATACTTGGTAACGCGAGAGTGAATTCTGAAGGAAAAACCCCCCACCTTTCTCTCGAAAGGGGATAGTGGGCGTGTAAAATTTCGAGAACGAAATTTCTTAACGGGGGGAGAATGTAACGATTCCGACGAAACCAGGTATACCCTAACCGGTAGACTGTAGTTATGTCATATTTAATGTCGGGTACATGAATTACCATAGTAATCATACGAGAATACATGGTTCATGGTTCTGATTGTACGTGAATATATAATTCACCGTATTGAATATGCGATCAATCGATCGATAGTTATTGAAACCCGAATGGATCGAGGGTTCAATTATAGACGAGATATATGATATTTAGTGATGTTACGAAGTATTAAAGCTTCGGGATAAGTGGATTAAAGCACAGAAAAAGGATTTCGATTTAATAGTGCGTCGGTACGTTAAACGAAACCTTTAATACCAAACCGAGCAAGAGATGATCGATCAAGCCGATAAAGATGCACAATTATTAATACTATGATGTTTTAAGTTAATAAATGTAATGGTTTAAGTTTTTAAATCGGTTTTATATAAATTTCATTTTTAGCCGAAAAAACGACCGTTTTAGCCTCGTTTTAAGCCGAATTAAACATTTAACCGAGAAACGAACTGAACCAGATTATCCAAAACATTATCCAGATTTCGGAAATCCAAGTTTGTGGCCAAGAATGAAGGAGTGGGCCCCACCCCACCCCATTCAAATCCCGATCGGCCTAAAGGGGTTTCACCTTGGCTTCATTTTCTTTTTTCAAGCTACAAACACCCAAATCCTCTCCACTCTCATCAATCCTCATCCAAAAACCCGAGATTGTAGCAAGAAAAACAAGGTAAAGGTGGAGTTATTTACGTTTCCATCTTGGTTTCTTGAGTTTATTTGCAAGAAAATGAGGTTTCAAAGATGAAAAC
This sequence comes from Bidens hawaiensis, assembly GCF_021521415.1. Classification (NCBI taxonomy): domain Eukaryota; kingdom Viridiplantae; phylum Streptophyta; class Magnoliopsida; order Asterales; family Asteraceae; genus Bidens; species Bidens hawaiensis. Next base: position 109,252 of record NW_027505840.1, read on the forward strand.
CGATTCTTGCATGATCAAGTGATGTATACAAGTTATACAAGGGATCTTGGTCCAAGAAAGGAGTTAAACGAGCCAAGAACGAATTTTTACGGTTAAAACCTTTGTTTTTATATCATAACCGAAACTATAGTGTAAGAGGCTTGATCGTGAATGTAACTTGCTTGGTATTGTGGTATGTTGATTGTAGGCTCTGTATTTAGTTGTAGATAAGGCGGAAAGACGAGTTTGTAGCTCGTAGTGGCGGAAAACGAAAGGTATATTCGGTTATGTTCGGTTTTGGGAAATTTGGACAGATTGTTGATGCTTTAGAGTTAGGTCATGAAATTTTACAGAGGTGTTAAACACATGAAAATATGAGTTCTGTGAATGTTTGGTAATTTTTGGATAAAAGATGAATATTTGGTGAATTTAATGCTCGGTTTTGAAAAAAATGGTGAAAAATAGTTAAATATCATGAAAAATTCTGGAAAATTTCAGATAAGCTTTTTATATCATGTATAAGTCACACACAAAATTTGAGGTCCTTTGGAGGAGTCTAAGTAGGCTTTTCGGTTAAACGAGTTCTAGGAATTTCTAGCTCGGTTTTAGTAAAAAGGGCATGTAAAAGTAGATTTCGGTTGTAGAAAAATTACAGGGGACTATGTAGATGGCAGGGGACATCCAGGAAAAATTTGTGATTTTTTCTAAGATCGTTTGGTATTTACGACATATTTAGTGTTTAAATGGTGTTTAAAAATAGATAAATAAATTTTAAATATAGAAAATAATTCTGGAAATATTTTTATAAAATTCCCCACTGTTAAAAAGTGATTTTTGCAAAATTTCAGGATCCGAGAGTGAACGGATAATTATTTGTGCTAATTATCAAACTTTTAAAGTTAAAACGCGTAAACCGGTGACGTTCGCTTAAGCGAGCTGACTGGTGTATAAAAACCCTAAAAATGAACTATTTTCATATAAATGAATTAAACAAGTAAAAATAAATCATCCGAAAATAATTCGGATGATTTGAGTAATTTTAACATATTTTAACAGTTTCCGGTACGGTAAAGACGGAAACGGGTCCCGCAGCCAAACGGGGCGTCTAAACCGAGCTCAAATTTCACAACTTTACTTAAACTATCAGTCAACGACTATTTTCGGGTCGTGTGTGACCAAACTCATTTTGAAACATAAAATTTGATAACCGTGCTAGGCACGCAAAACGGGGAAAACAAGCTATTAGAAGATTTGACTGTTGAACTCTAAACGACATCACAATCTGAGTCCGGAAAAGTGTTTCTGGGTTAACCTTGCCCCCAGAACGGGTACAGTGCTGGGTTAACGGTGTCCCCAGATGTACCGGTTGATACGATTAAAGTTATATTAATATTGAGTGTATAGTAATGATCGTAGGGATCATATTACAGATTGGACGGGTTAACTGATATTGATTGTTGTTACTTGCTTGCATGTGCTAAGGTGAGTTTCACGAGCCCCTTTTTCTGAATTGTTTTAAATGTTTTCCCGGGGCGGAAGCATGTTACTACTGAAATATTTAAGTACATTCTGAACGCATGGATTTGCGTGGATTTTACTGAACGCATGGATTTGCGTGGATTTATATATATTGTTTATTGTTCAGGAATCGTACGGAAATGTACTAAGACGGTAATTGTCTGAGTGGTTAATATTGTAAGGTCCCGCAACAGTGTTCTGGGTTAACAGTGTCCCCAGATGTCATTGGAAGTGTTCTAGGTTAACAGTGTCCCAGAGGTTATTGGAAGTGTTCTGGGTTAACAGTTTCCCAGAGGTTATTAAATGGGTTTCTGGGTTAACAGTGTCCCCAGAGGTTATTGGAAGTGTTCTGGGTTAACAGTGTCCCCAGATGTCATTGGAAGTGTTCTGGGTTAACAGTGTCCCCAGAGGTTATTGGAAGTGTTCTGGGTTAACAGTGTCCCCAGAGGTTATTAAATGTGTTTCTGGGTTAACAGTGTCCCCAGAGGTTATTAGAAGTGTTCTGGGTTAACAGAGGTTTCACTTGTGGGCTCAGCATAATTACATCGATAATATTATATTTTGATATTGATATATCATGGTTTACTCGAATTGTGAAACTCGCCAACTATTCGTAGTTGACCCGTTTTCTCACATGCTTTTCAGGTACAATTAAGATGAAGTAATTGCTTACGTGCTAAGTGCTTGATGTGTGTAAGATTTGCGTGCAGGATGTTAGGATACATTATAACAAATAGAGTTATGTATCGTATGGTATGATGTGTGTATCACCTAGACGGTAATGAAATACGAGATAATGTAATTTTGAAGTATATTAATGCATTCAGTTTTCTTTATAAACAATGTGGTTGATATCAGAGGTGTCTGTCGCATCCCGTTTACGTTTCCGCTGCGGTTGCGGGGTGTTACAGTAGAAACCCTAACACACTAGCTGCAGGAACAAAAAAACACTAGCTAGTTGACAAAAAGAACAACATTATTATCGATTGGGATACCCTTTCCGGGGCATCCCTCTCTTGCTTATATATAGATTCCCCTCGGTTGTAGCATCGGTCACACCCCCTCCCCCTCCATTCCATAATGGAGAAGTATGTGTATAAAAAATAGTATATTGATTGGATGACAATTTTAATTCTTGTCAGAAGGGAAAGCATCACAAATCATCTCACAAAACAAAAGTCATAAACTCAATTGGTCAAGTACTTGAAATGCTTCACATGGATATCTTTGGTCTTGTGAGTGTTCCTAGTATTACTAAGAAAAGATATTGTTTAGTGATCATAGATGATTTTCAAGATATACTTGGGTTTACTTTTTAAACTCAAAGGATCAAGCTATTGAGTTAATTAAGAGTTGTGTAACAAGAATGGAGAATCAATTGGATGTGAGGGTAAAGGTAATGAGAAGTGATAATGGGACTGAGTTCAAGAATGGGGTAATGGATGGTTTTGCAAAATAAAAGGAATATTTCAACAATTCAGTGCTCCTAGAACTCCTAAACATAATGTAGCGGCAGAAAGAGGAAACAGAACACTAATTGAGGCTGCTAGAACCATGTTGGCAGATGCATTCTTTCATGTGACCTTCTAGGCAGAAGTTGTTAATTATGCATGTTATGTTCAGAACAAGATCCTTCTCAACAAAATTAAAAACAAAACTCCCTATGAGATTTTGTTCAAAAGGAAACCCAAAATCAAGTTTCTCAAGCCTTTTGGACGCAAGTGCTCCTTGTTGAATGCAAAATATTATTTGAACAAATTTCAATCTAAACTTTAGATTGTTTCTTTGTGGGATATTCAACACACTGAAAGGCTAACAGAGTGCATGTGAAAGACCATCTAAGTATGATTGAATCATCTAACGTAATCTTTAATGAAAATCAATTCAACACAGTTGATGGAGCAACTTGGCTATTTGATCTTGAAAAATTAAACAAATCTTTCAAACTTTACCCTGAAGATTATGATGAAACTTTATATAGAACAAGTACTCAAGTAGCAGATTCTGAAAAGAAGGTTGATTTGGACAAATTGTGGTCCAAGGTTGCTAGTAAAGACACACTGAATATTCTTTCAATAAGGATGTTCATGATGCTTAAACTGAACAAGATCTAGATCAAGATTAAGATTTAGATCACGGTCAAGCTCAAGAACAAGATGAAGACCAAGAACAAGAACAAGTTGAACCCATTGCTCATCAAGAAAACCAATAAGATCAAGAGGATCATGTCTTGAATGAGGAACATCCTAGCAACCAACAAATTCAAGATCAAGAACAATCTGAAAGACAATCAAGATTTGAAACCTTGTTTCAAAACTTGAACACTGAAACTTATCTTGCTTCAACATCCCAACAGAATGTTGAAGAAGAAACTAATGTGAATACTACTTCATCTGATTTGATCATTAATGAACCTGATGTTAATGATACAAATCTTGATGCTACAATTACATCATATAAAATTGTCCAAACTTCATATGTAGAAAGAAATCATCCTGCTGAAAATATCATTGGTGATATCAATGAAAGAGTTACAAGAAGTGCATCTGAATCTTCAAACATCTGTTTGTACTACTGTTTCATATCCCAAATTGAACCTAACAACATTTTTCAAGCATTGAATGACAATAGTTGGGTGGAAGCAATGCAATAGGAGTTGGCTCAATTCAGAAATCTACAAGTGTGGGAACTTGTAGATAAGCCAAGAGGAAAGTATGCAATAGGAAGCAAATGGGTTTTCAGAAACAAAAGGGATGAAAGAGGCATTGTAATGAAGAACAAAGGAAGACTAGTTGCACTGGGATGCTTACAAGAACAAGGAATAGACTTTGAAGAAGTATTTTCTCCAGTAGCAAGGATAGAATCAATCAGATTATTCCTAGCCTATGATGCTTCAAAGAACATCAGAGTATTTCAATTAGATGTAAAATCTGCTTTCTTAAATTGAAAAATAGAAGAGGAGGTGTATGTCACTCAACCTCCATGTTTTGAGGATCCTGAGTATCCTAATAGAGTATACAAACTGAACAAGGCTCTATATGGATTACATCAAGCTTCAAGATCTTGGTATGATGAGTTATCAAACCACCTTCTTGTGAATGGTTTTCAAAGGGGAGCTACTGACAAGACCCTCTTCTACAAGAAAAGAGGAAGAGATTTACTTCTTGTTCAAGTTTATATTGATGATATCATCTTTGGATCTACTGATGAACATATGTGTTTGGAGTTTGAAGAAGTGATGAAGTCTAAGTATTGCATGAGCTCAATGGGAGAAATGAATTTCTTCTAGGATTGCAAGTTCAACAAAAGAAGGATGGTATATTCATTTGTCAATCAATGTATGTGCAAGATATTTTGAACAAGTTCAAATGTCAAGACTTGAAGACTGCTTCTACTCTAATGGACACCCATGAAAAGATGGTAGCTGATGAAAAAGGGGAGCTTGTTGATGAACATGAGTATAGAACAGAGTTTGGTTCTTTGATGTACCTGACAGCTTTAAGACCTGACATTATGTTTGCTGTTTGTGTGTATACACGATTCCAATAAAGTCCAAAAGTGTCTCACATGACTGCTGTCAAAAGAATCTTTAGATATTTGAAAGGGAAACCTGATTTGGGGATATGGTATCCAAAGAACCATGCCTTTGATCTACTTGCTTACACTAATAGTGACTATGATTGCTGCAACATGAATAGGAAGTCTATATCAGGAGGATGTCAATTCTTAGGAGACAGGCTAGTGTCATGGCAATGCAAGAAGAAAACAACTGTATCAATCTCTACTGCTGAAGCTGAGTACATCTGCCTACTGTGCATAAATCCTTTGGATTCAAAATCAACTGCTGGATTATGGTCTGAATTACTTGAACCCTCCTATTTTCATTGATAATACCGCTGCTTTGTTCATTGTTATGAACCCAATCCAACACTCTAAGACCAAACACATTGAAATCAGACATCATTTTATTAGAGATTGTAGTGAAAAGAGACTAATAGAAATGAAAAGAGTTGACATTAGTGACAACTTGGCAGACTTATTCACCAAGCCACTTATTATAAAACAAGATTTCACTTTTTATTGAAGGCATTAGGCTTGATCAACTCTGATGAAGTCTGATTAATGGTGTGTGCTCACTATGCTAACTGACTATCTTTAGAAAGGTCTTGATGAGTACATTGTGTGTTATTCGAGAATCTGCGTTTATGCTTAACTGATGTGTGCTTTAAATGACAGTTTGTGTGACTTAGGTGTCTATGATGCTTAGATTTGATTTTAGTAAATGGTGATGATGTCTTGATAAGTGTGTCAACATTTGATTTAAATTGACTTATCTGTGTGCTTATCTGATATCTTGATTATGTGGATAATCTGAAATGATGACGTGATTAGGATAGGACAGACTTTGCATAATCAATCTCGGTTGAACATTATGTTGGTCGGCTTGTGTTGATTCATGTTACTCTCTCTGATTATCCTTAAATATGTTAGAAACTACTTGTGTCAGAAATGTGCTTTGATAATAAACTGGTATGTTCAAATGAACAATTAACAAAATGGTTTTTCAAAGAAAATTATTTTTTGACAAGCTGAGCAAGTTGATGGTGTTGAGATATGATAAGATTATTCAGTTCAAAGCTTTATTGAAGCTTAAAAGGTCTTCAATGGAAATTGATCCAACCTTATGGGAAATGAAAGTAGATTGATTATTTATACCAATCATATGGATTTAATTGGCTAAAAAGACAATTAGTGCAGTCATTGATATGTATGGTTGTTTTCCATGATGTGTAAAAGCTGAGGTGATATAAAAATAATGAAAATGCTAAGCTTAATGTTGAGATACATTGTTAAATATGGATGTATGAATCTCTCCGAAAGATAGGTAGAAAAGTGATTATCTAGTCATACACAAGCATGTTGGTATTTGGTCACCAAATAATGAAACATCTTATGAATATGACAAAGAACAAAATTGAGCAAAATGATTTACGATCAACCAAAAGTTGATTAGTATCAAAAAGTTTATAATGGAAACAAACATGAGGGTTAAAATTAGAACTTCAAAGGTGGGGCATCATTATAAGTCCTAAACACCTTGAATGTAAGGCTTGTAAGTCCAACGTTCAACCTCAAAAGTTTTTAATATATGAAAAGAAAAATTATCAAGAAATTCTAAAAGTTCTGTCATTAAAATATATTTTGACCAAATATCAGGGGGTTGAAGTCAAATTGGGGTGATCTGGAGAAAGCCAAATAAGCTTTGAGAAGAGATATGGGACATCCTAGTACAAAAAGTGTTATCCATTTTTGTATTATGCAACTAACTGAATCTTAAGCATATCACCAAAGTAATGAAATTCATGCCAAGTCTAGACCTGCTATTAACCTGCCTGATCTTTCATAATAATGCTGAGAATGAAGTATTGAAAGGTGACTTAATCAATATGATCCCATGTTGAGATCTTTTCATAAAAGATAAAAATATTTGGAAAGATATAACAGAAATTTGATCTCATTATGCACCAATTGCTCTTAAACTTTGAACATTAATAAGAAAAATTTTTGATGTAAAGTTTAAGTCATAAAGAGTTGCATTTTCACATTGAATATATCTGAATATGTTATGTCGAGTAATCTTTAATGTTTTTAAACTGTCGAGTAAACTTAGGTGTTTTTATTTGAAGTTTAACTCATTCGAGCATACTTGGTACTTATTTGTCCTTAAGAGAACTATTCATGTATTATCGATTACACTTTGATGTTTATATACTTTCGAGTGAACTTGGATGTTTAGATAATTGTTTGAATATGTGAATACTTACTTGAAAGTTATCTTAATCAAGCACACTTGATGAATTTGTGATACTTGTTTGAATATGCTTTAAATAATTGTTTAAGTAAACTTGGTTGTTTTAGTTGATATGGGTATTTTTCACGCATACTTAATTAACATGCATGATATTTTCTGAAATTACAAGTGCTTTTCAAGTAAACTTTGTTTATATAGCAAACTTCATGCTTAGAGCACACTTGTCTATTAATATAATATTCCAATTATTCTCCAAGAATACTTATACATTTTAGAAAATTTCAAGCAAACTTTATTTTACGAGTACACTTTATGTTATGAGCACATTTGTATATCAGAGGATAACAAAAGCTTCTCAAGCACACTTTGCACTCTTGAAGTATTTTCGAGTATACTTTGCTTTAAGGTACACCTGAATGAATAGTTAATTAACTTTTTTGCTTTTCTAACTGAAATTGAGTAAGGTTAGCAATAATAAGATATTCGAGTAAGGTTGACAATTAGAAATGTATCTAAGTTATTATTTTTGGATTCTTTATTGATTCTAAGTAAGGTTGCCTATTTGATTATTTATACTTGATTATTCAACTTGTGATTTATTTTTCGGGCAATCTTGTATAGTCGAGTAAGCTTCCTTCATTTTATTCACTTAGTTTTTTTTAATTACTTCAAATACCTGAGCAAACTCTGGGACGAGCAATCTTTAATGAAATACTTAATCAAGCAAGCTTTATGCAAATACATTTAAAATTGGGTTTTTGGCCGTATTCTTATGCTACATAACAAAATTCATTTAAACCCACTTTTACATGTGCACAGCATACACTATATAAGGGAGACTTAGAAAAATTTTCATTTCACCTTTTTCCCTCTTTCTTCCTTGCACTATTGCCTACTTGCTTGCTACCCAGAGACCTAATCATTTGCTTTTAATCCTAACCATTATTTGTTATCCAACTTAATCTAACGCGACAAGCTTCAATTGACTGATTTCCGACACTCATTGTATGAGTTTAGGGCTTTAATTTCATGTTTACTGATATCTCTGTTTTCTGTGTAGGTTATTAATTTGTCGAAGAACAGGTTCCTAACGACTATCTTTCATTTCTTCTTCAAAAATAACTTAGCACATGTTAAAGCTATAAACTCTAATGACTAATCGTTTCTTAGAATGCGTCCTTGTTTGTGATTGTGCATATGTGACGTATCCTTTCGAGAGAAAGCATAATACGTGCGCCTTTCTCCAACTCACGGAGGAGAATAGGCCGGTGGAGATGATGATTAGATGGATGTTGTGTTCTAATCTTCGCTTTTCATTGACTGAAAACCCCCATCATATACAGAAATCATCAATTGGATTTCTGGAACTCTGCTGAACTAGCAGATGACGAGATTGGACGGCGAACTGAAGCCACAGTGGCTGGGCGTGAGATTGAAATAACGGAGAATTTAATTAGACCAAGTCTCCAACTAAACGAAAATGTGGATGCCCCTATGCACTTTTCTACCCAAAGATTGTTGAGGATTTTCCAAGTGACAATGGGTATCAAGGAGATGTCCATGAAGAACAATTCAAGAAGGGGATGTTTCCCATCTTGTATAGATATTTGATACACCACATTATACAGGGCTTCACACTGGGGAGGGGTACTTGGACCCTCATGAGTAGGGAGATAGCAAATGCCACTATTGTTGTTATCTACAACCAACCTTTCAACTTTTCGAGACTCATCTTTGAAGGCTTGGTGACAAATTTACGAAAGGGATGCTAGATTTTTGGTCTATCCTCGTTTCTTACAAATAATCTTTAACATTGTGAGCCCTGATCTACCAACCTTGGGCATAACACATGCCTTGCAAGATTCAAATGTATACAGAATAATTGCAAGGTTGGGGGCCACAAGTAATTTTAATTTGGAGATTGAATAGGATATACTCCTATGGCTGATCAATAATGATTTGGAGACAATGGAGGTGCTAGAGTCACCTAGAGTGACGTCTGATGAGAAGGAAAGTGAGGATGATGATGACAATGGTGGAGATGATGATGATGATGGCAATCAAGATATTGTGCAAGATGTTGTGCATGAGAAGGATGTTGTGGATTCCAATGCGGCTCAGGGGGAGACTTCAAACCTTAACAACCCTATTCCTACACCACCCACTTCACATCAAACCTAATCACCACCCCAATACCAAACCCATGATCCATATATTCTATCCCCACCAACTTCACCACAAACACAATTCCAAACCCAAACTCAAACCCAATCACCAACCCAAACCCAAACAATCTCAAACCCAAATTCAAACCCAAACTCATATCCTAAACCAGCCTGAACATGAACCTTACATACCCGAATACATTCCATCCCACCTTATCAACAAACCAAATACGCCATACCCATCCCCAACCCATTCACAAACTTCTGACCAACCAAATATTCCAACTTTCCAAATCATACACACATATACACCTACTATCCAAACCAGAAGTCCATAACCCTCAACTAGTATAAACATAGTAGAAAGCCCACCTCATGAAACTCACCAAACCCAAACCCATTTCCTACCTCACCATTAAACACCCTTTCCCTTGATGCCAATTTCAAATTTTTTTGATAGGCATATGGACGTATTACTTGAAAATTTTGATTTGAAAAGAGAGAATGAGGAGTTGAATAAGATTGAAAATGAACTTTTTGATGAGATTGATAATGTAAGGCCCCGAAACCGGTGCCCCACATTGGACGTTGGATTTACTCATAAACACAGTTCTAAATATCATAGTTAATTAAAACTTTCGCGGAATAATATTAAAAGTCAACCATTCATTACTACGTTCATAACTTGTCTCTTTAAAACATAACATAACATATAATCTCAAACATCATAACAGATCTTCAGATGCCAGTTTCTTCCAATCCTACCATGTGTCTCCTTCAAGCTAGCTGTTAAAATCTATTCACCTGTGTGCACATTAAAAGTCAGCTACGCTGAGTGAGTTCTAGTTAATCAGATAACTTACTTTACATACACATATACGTGCCCAAAGGTACGCTTTACATACTTAATATGTCCATCATTCTTCCATATACATTCATAACTATCCGTACATTATAAAGAGCATTTACCTTGGATATTATTAGGGTATGGTCTTTCTTCTTCCTCGGATATTTTTAGGGTCTGGTACCGTCCATCCACAGATATTATTAGGGTTTGGTAACCTCCATCCTCGGATATTGTTAGGGTCGGGTCTCCCTTTCTTCCCTACTATCATGCCATAGCTTTCTATATATATAATTATAAGTTTCATATGCACATACATCATTCATTCATCATATACAACAATCATATCATCAAACCATCACCAGGCAGTACATGCAATATCCGAAGATCATTCACGCACCGACAAGTATTCATTCATACATAAATCATATAAGGCATACACTTAGAACTTAAGGTAAGTGTATTAACTAATCACATCGAGAATGCACACGGCCCCGAAAACATAACAAGGAATGGGGCTATAAACTTACCTGAACTCGGTTACGTTCACCGTTTATGGTTTTTCCTTTCTTGAGATATAAACGACTAACTGTATCACAATAACACGTATCAATTTAACTATCACTACCCATATCGTGTTTCTAGTTTAATTATTACCCTCAACGAACGGGGGTCCGGGGGCAGCGCCTCTGGTAGCGGGGTTCTAGGGGCGGCAGCCCCTAGCGGGGTCGAAGGGGCAGAGCCCCTGCTGGGGCCATTCTTTTCGATGTCCAGGGACCATTCTGTAATTTTATTAAACTTCTAGTTTGTAAAGAACTGGCCCTTATAACGAACTGGGGTTCATTATAAGGGTCCTTATTACTTCTGTCTCCCATAACGAATTGAACCTTTATAAAGAACTGGCCCTTATAACGAACTGGGGTTCATTCGTCAGTTCTCCATTAACGAATTTGCCTAACAAATGGGGCCCGTTCGTTATTCCTTCTTAACGAATTGACACAACGAATTAGCCTTACGAATCAGAGCTCATTTGTTAACTCTCCGTACGGAATTGCTTGACGAATTCATTACATGTGTGCCTAGGGTTAGGTCAGAATGTCAGGGAACATTCCCTGACATCCTTACCCCGTATGCTGCCTTTCCGGCGTCGTCTTTCCGGCACCGTCATGCCGGAAAACCGGGCGGTGGCCAGAAAAGCGTATTTTTCACCATTTTTCACCGTTTCTCGTCCCGTTCGATCCAGATATGAGTTAGGGTGACCCCTAAGCTCAAATTTTGATCGGTTTATACTTGATTCCATCAGGATCTCGTGACTTTAACGGTTTAGGGTGTCGGCTTGTTGTTTCGCAACTAGATTTAGCGGGTTTGGATCCATACAATATCATACTATCATTACCTCGGGTCGATACTCGGTTTTCCTCTTTGTTTCGGCTAAGATAAAGAGAAAACTAGATAGAGAGCTTAAGTGTGTGTTTTGGGTGGTGTATGGAATATGTGAAATGAATGAATTAATGAGAATTTATGGTTTATATATTATGGATCATGGGCTTAAGCCCATGGTCTTTTCTTCTTTCCTTTTAACCCAAGTCCATAACTCATATTCATTTAACCCAACACAAGCCCGACTCATAATAACTCACAACTTATTTTATTAACTGAAACGAGAAAACGGGATGTTACAGATAGCTTTCCCAATGAACCAACTGTGGTGAGGGGAGTAGGTCCATCCAGACCTATAACTGTTGATGAGGAAAATAGAAGGATGAAAGGAATATTAGTAGCAGAGAATGAAGACCAGCTGCAACCTGTAAAATTAAAAAGATACAATCAAGTGATGAGGTATTATTTATTGATGAAGCAGTTGAGGAGGCCGCCACAAGGCATGATAAAATTGTTGGTGAATGGTTATGAAGGGAATTGATTTCAAGATTTCTATCTGACAAAGAGCTTGAAGATCAGAGAATGATGTTGGATGAAATTGAGTTGAAGAAGAACCTTGATAAGGGAAGGGGGAGATAGAAATAGAAGTGATAAGAGAGGTTGTTGAGGTTGCAACAGATGGAGGACTCTGACAACTCTTTGGCTCTTGTTATACATCAATTCCAGCAACCCCAGGACACGTCTACTGAAAATGAACAAACTATTCCTATTGCTACTGCTGAAGCTGAAAAAGAAAATCCTGATAGGCAGTTGGTTTCTGACATATATGATGCCAAAACTATAAAAGAAGAGATGGTTCAGAAGGCTACTGAATTATGGAATCAGCAAGTGATTGATGATATAAAGGAGAATGAGTAGAGCTAGGATGTTGATTACTTGAATAAATATGCTAAAAAAATATATGAGGAAGAGGAAAAGGAAAGGGAAAAATAAGATTCCTGAGGATTCTGATGTTGAGCCCAAAATTAATACTTTAACTGATTTATCTGACATAGAAGATGAAAGGGCTGATTCACCCCATGTAAATATGATTGATGTTCACAGGGAGAGCATTCAGACCGTGTTAATGATGCCAGTGGGAAGACCCTAAAATAATAAGCCTAATGCGCCATGGATATCAATTTAAAACCTTGGATGTGATGACTATTGAGGAACTGGATGTGTTGCTTGAAGAAAGGTGAAAGAGTTAAAGAAAGTCAGGGAAAAGAAATATAAAGACACTCAAAGGTTTCTAGCCTATCTAAGACTTCATGACTTCTCAGAAAGACAATTAAGTCATATGAGGTTTGAGGAACTGGAGAGTGTCTATCATTCAACAAAAGAAAGAGTAAAGAAGGAGAATGGGAAAGAATGAAGAAGAAAGCAGCTGATTAAGAGGACAAACTTATACAGCAAATTTGGTGCAAAATGCAAATTCCTAATTGATCTTGGTGTTGCTATTGAGCATGTTGAGGTTTTGAGCAAGAAAATTGTAGAAGAAAGCTTCAGACAAATATCAGAGAAAATTCATTCTGAATCAAGTACTAGCAAGAGAAAACCCAGGTTGATTACGTTGGCTGAAAAGGAAAAGAAGCTTGGGAGTAGAAAAAATAGTGTTGTTTGATAGGTTGATGACAGCAACGGGAGAGGGGGAGAAAACAAAGAACCTGAGCACCAAAATTCTAGTCATGAAGGAACCAGTGAAGAAATAGTCAAGTCAAAAACCACTCAGACTCCTCCTCTAATTCTAGTCATGAAGGAACCAGTTGAAAGTGTAAACATGTTGCCCTGGTAAGATGAGAACATAATTAAAATAGGGATGGCAATGGGTCGAGTTTAGATATTCCCAAACCCATACCAAGTTATTAAAGTCTGTCACAAACCCGTCGGGTCTTAATCGAGTAATTACCCATCGGGCTTCGGGTTTTCCAATCGGGTTTCGGGTTTCTTATCGGGTTTTAATAAAATACCCGTCAGGTATATCCCTCTCAAAACCCGCTGGGTTTTGACAAAATATAGTTAATCGATTACAAATATGGTTAACATAAACATAAAATATCTCAAATATTTGACATAAACAAATTTCAACATATAATATATTTGGAATATAGTATGTGTGTATATATATAATATATATAATAAGCTATATCGGGTGCGTCCGGTATATAATCGGGTAAATGGGTTTATGTTATCGGGTAATTGGGTTGGGTAATCGGGTATATTAGAAATCCCAAACCCGTCCCAAACCCGCAAAAAATTTCAAAAGTATACCCAAATCCGCCCCAAACTCTAATGGGTCGGGTATTACCCATCCTATTTATGTGGGGTTTCGGGTTTTCCCATCGGGTTCGGGTTTCATTGACGTCCCTAAATTAAAACCTTAAAGGGTTTAATAATGAGCAAGGGCATGGTAGAAACTGTATTTGATAATCTTGGGAAAGCACATTCGAAGGAGTTATTCTATACTCAGAAAGAACAATGGGAGAAATTAAAAGAAGAACAGAGAAGGCTGTTGTCTTTTCAGTGTGGACCAAGGGGTAAACCAATTCAAACTCAAAGATCAACCCCCAATTGAGCCAACTAATGGGGAAACAATGGAAATGATCACTACATTGGCAAAAGAGGATGAGATTATTTGAAGCTAGTAATGATGCCAAAGGATCAAATTGTGAATATCTATGAACAATCTGGGCATGTGAGAAGACCAGTACACAAGAAGACATATACTACAAGGGTCTCCATATTAAGTGTCCCAATACCAACAACAAGATCTACACTCCAACGACAACAAAGGCCACCAACTGATGTGGACCTACCTAAAAAGTTGTACTTTTATGCCAAAACAAAATGAACTGGTCGTGACCAGTGGTGATTTAAGGCATATTGTTTTCAAAGATGATTTCAAGATTTCAAGAAGGAACAACTGGAGGAAATGGCAAGAATGAACCTTTATGACTATGAAAACACACACAGGTTTGCCAGACAACAAAGGAATGAGCTTTCCAAATACTTGAAAGATCAATCCTGGAAAGGATATCCTTTGTTGAGCAAAAAGAGGAAGTTGGAACTCTTAAGCTTTGAAAGAACTAAGAGGCAGAGAAATATGATGGATATAGTATTGACTGAAGCTTCATACAAAAAAAGAACAAATATTCCAATCCTCTTGCCAACATGAAAGAGTGCATAAGTATGAGACGGCATATGACCAGGCCAAACTATGAGGTCCAGAAAATGGCAGGATTTCCAAGATAGTATTTGAACAGAAAGACCAATCCTTTATCTTGAGAAATTCTGATTGACTGGCCCTGGGCATCATTGAACATGATACAGACTTGGAGTTTATTCATATGGAGGATTTAGAGGAGATAATCAGATGGAATCTGCCTTCTCAACATCCACACCATATGGAGATCTCTTTATTTAAAGAGAAAGTTGTTGCCATGGTATTTGATAGAAAGAAAGATGCGACAAGTTCTAAAAGATGGAGACCTTTTATTTTCTGTTAAATTTGTTTTGTAATGTCCTTGTGATAGAATTCTCATACGTAAATTTTTCATTTAGATATGTAATTTTGCTTTTTGAAAATTTGATGTGTATTTTGAAAAGTGTGTGTAACCAATAGGTGTTTTGGTGCAGCTGAGTGTGTTCCAATCTAGGGGGAGATTATTGGGATGAGAAATTCTTACGGAAGATTGGATTCTTCTCAACCTCCTTGGAAAATGGCTAAGTATGGAAACCGGGCAAACTTAGGCATCCAAGCGAGCCTAAACTTAGTCAAGCAATGTATTTTGCTCTTCGAGCAAAGTTATCTTCTGAAAATCTTCTTAAGTGTAAGTTCGAGAAAACTACACTTTATCAAGCAAGGTTGTTCTTCAAGTCAAGCAAGGTTTGATTCAGAGCAAACACTTGACTAAACCAAGCTAAAACCAATTATTTTGGTGGATCAAGCAAGGTTTATTTATAATAAACAGTGGTCCCAGCAAACTTGAAGGAAGTTGATGAAGAAATTACCTAAGGACTTCTAACTAGCAAGGTTCAACCTCGAGCAAGCTACGGTGTCACCAGCACACTTGGATTTGTTCAATAAGTTAAGTAACAAAAGGTTGAAGGGATCACTGAAGAACAAGTTTGCTCGCAGGCTATATGTCGAGCAAAGTTTGATATTATCAGGAAGATTGAAGCCTGCTTGATGAATATTTTCTAAAGAAAATATTCTAAGTAAAGCTTAGCCAGAGAACTGTTACCAAGCACACTTTATGGTTACCAGGTCTGTTCGGCAAAGACAAAAGCTGAAAAGGTTACTCGAAGACCTGTTTTACACTTGGAATATTTTGTAATACGTTTGAATATTTTTAGTATCAATCATTAGGGTTTCTTGAAGGAATGTCATGTAACAACTAGGACTTTTTAAAAGCTATACTTTAATAAAACCCGACCCACATCGATGATCGGAAAATTTTACCGCATTTATCGAGAAAATAACTATTATTATATTATTTATTAATTATATATTATATATTCTTAACTTTCCATAATAGACAATTTTGACCCAAAAC
This sequence comes from Bidens hawaiensis, assembly GCF_021521415.1. Taxonomy (NCBI): domain Eukaryota; kingdom Viridiplantae; phylum Streptophyta; class Magnoliopsida; order Asterales; family Asteraceae; genus Bidens; species Bidens hawaiensis. Next base: position 125,545 of record NW_027505840.1, read on the forward strand.
CAAAATCTTACCTCACAATGTATCCACCTTCAAACCATAGGGATTAATGTGCAAATCTTGTGATTTTGATACAAATAATTCAATTACCCAGATCAAACCCGAATCCCTTAACCCAGTTCATAAACCTATATACATTTGGGTTGTCTTGGACCTCAATTATCGTCATGTTTATGGAAATTGGATCTATACTCGCGTTATACTTACCATCCGCGGCCTAACCGACAAACAAATTGTGTTAACTTAATCTTGTGGATTCATTTTACCTTTTTCGTTTGAGCCGACCCTAACCCTAGATTAATATACATATAAACGATAGTTATAATTCAATTAGTCTGGCAGACAGTATCTCCCAACCCTCGCTAACCTTGACCCAATAATTAATTTGATTTCCATAGTTGTTTCTATGCTCGTTCATCACCTCTAGTTTCCGTACGCCGTCTGTCCAAATTAAGCCAGCATATGTCAGTTTACGAGGTAATTAACTAATGGGTTTTGCTTGTCGGGTTCCAATTTACAAAAACCCTAACATTAATTGGTTAAACATTAACGGATTTAAGCGATTGATGATTTACGGTTTGCTCATAATATGGGTTCCTTGCTTTTCTGGTTATGTTTTATTCTTATAAACCATAACCAACTGACATGTTAGAGTAGTTGGTTATGTGTGTGCATCTGGTACTGGTGAACCGGTCATCTGCGTGGGTTCGAGTCCCGGCTGCCCCTTTATTTTTAGTTTTTTTTTTGTTTTAATTGTTTTTTAATTCATTTAAATCATTATATTAACATATTTAATCAATTAAATTACCTTACAAACTTGTAATTAATTTATATTTCTCTTAAAACCGACATATCAACTATTAGTTTTTCCGGACCTTTATTATAAGCTTATGTATGTATATATGTATATGTATGTACATATATATATTTATAAAAATAGCATAACATGATTTAAAAATCTAATTAATAGGGATTTCGAGTAAGTAAAAATATTATAAATACACTTATTATATCTAACTAAATGGTTAAAACAATCTTTTTATATAAACATAAATCTATTTTAGGATTCTATTTATATTTATGTATGTATTAAAATTAAAAGTATATTATTGAAAGATTTGATAATTAAAAGAAATGTAGTAAATTTGATAATGAGACTTAGTAATGTTTAACTTCCATAATAATTCCCGATCCTCAAATCTCTTTATATAATGTACCCAAAGTTTTATTAATTTATATGTATTTTATATATTAAATCACATTATTTACAATAAAGCTTTGTTAATAAAATTAATAATAAATTAAAGAAATAAATAACTTTCGCAAGAACCCATTAGATCTTAAATCCCGAACTTTTATCTAGGTTAGAATCGTTGTTGAATTCGTATTCATATTTTCGCAAATATTCCTTTTTAGGCTATCTCGTCAGGGCTTGATCTACCTTTATCTTTCTTGTTGAATCATTATCTCTTGCTTAATTACCAAGGTGAGTACCACATTCCCCCTATTAAAACTCATTTTATATTGTTTTGGGGCACATGCATTTAATAATTATTTCTTTATTATATATACTCAAACTGCAACTATTGTCACTTGTGTTTAACGATTTGTACCTTACTTGTTATGTGCTTACTTGCTTTATGTGAATCGCATTCGGAGAGGTCCAAAATAATCTCATAATAGTATGATCATGCGACAGTCGTAATAGCTTCGTGTTTTTCGACAGCTCATTTATTTATTCATTGGTTGAATTGCTTAACTCATTTGACTTTGTTGCGCATTTATAATCTATTATATATATACATCAAAACTAGTGTGCTACTCACTCAACCTTGTGTTGAAAAAACTACTTTATTTTTAACGCATATGCAGGTCACCATGTGATGTGAAGTTAGCTCAAGACTGGAAAGAAAACTTAAGAATCAAGATAGAGAACTAAACGAGACATTTGTTTTATGATTTATCTATTCTTGGTGAGTTAATTGTTTTTGGATATTGTATTGAATATTTGGTTGTATTTGAATTTATCTTAATAGATATTAAATTTTCCAATATTGCATAATTGTACCTTGAGAGGTGTGGGCAATCAGCTCACGCCCCGGTATTTCCGTTGTTGGTTGGGGTGTGACATACCAGGGTATGCCTATAAAAGGAAACTTTAGGGCACGCCTAAGAAAACGGACACTGAACGAATATTGTGATTTAACGGATTTCAATATCTTGTACGGAAAGCTGCCAAAAATACAAACATTCCACCTAGAAACCCTAAATGATTTTCATTGTATCCTTCATATTATTAACGGAAATCTATTGAGTTACTTTGTGTGTGTGTGTTATATTTCTATCCGTTGAGCAAAAATTAGAATGTTATTAGTTCTGCCTTTAACACTCTTTGGTTTTTTATAAATAACAGGATCTCGTAACCTTCTTGTCGGCACATTTGTGTGGGTTACGATAGTGATTATTGAGTGATTAAGTGTGATAATACGGGCCTGACTAAAGATGTGAAATACCCCTCAATGGCTTTTTCATCAAATTTACCCACATCCTTTTTCAACATCGTATAAGGACACCCAAAAGGTTCCAAGTACTTTAAGTTAGGCTTTCGATTGAGCGTATAACACGCAGTATTCACCGCCTCATTTCAAAATTGTATAGGAAGCTTAGATTCGGCAAGTATAGTTCTAGCAGCTTCAATCAAAGTTCTGTTTTTCCTTTCTGCAAAACCGTTTTGTTGTAGTACATATGGGGCACTGATTCTCGATGAATTCCCTTTTGCACACAAAAGAAATCCAATACAGTATTTTTAAATTCAGTACCATTGTCACTTCGAATTCTCCTCACTTTTTGCTTGAATAGTGATTCAATGTTAGTGATTAAATTTTGAACAAGAACAGGTGTTTGATCTTTCGAACTCATAAAAAGACCCATGAGTATCTTGAATAATCATATGAAGTCTGGCACGATTCACTGGACCAAAAAGATCCATATGAAGTCTCTCAAGAGGAGTATCAATGGAATGCAATAACTTAGATGGATGTGACTTTTTCTTCTGTTTGCCCTTTTTGCAAGAAATACAATGATCGGATAACTTAAATTTCTTCAAAGACACACCTTCAACTAGGTCATTAGCCATTATATAGGTCATCTTACGAACATGAATGTGGCCCATTCTACGATGCCATTGAATAGAGTCCTTCTCGGTTTGCTTTTGAAACAAAACATGTTACGATAGATATTGATACTTTAGAGCTCATATTTAAGACATAAATATCATTTGATCGAGTTGATCGCATGACAACAATGTCCTCTGGAATCACATATCCCGGTTTCAGAATCAGACATTCTTTATCAGCAAATATTGTAGTGTATTTATTGTCACAGATTTGTGACACACTTAATAAGTTATGGTCTACTTTGTCACAATAATTGACCTTTTCAAATGTAATGTGACCATTTGAAACGTCACTTTCTTGTGTGATCATACCCCCAGAATTCCCAGCAAACGCCACATAACCCCCTTGAATATTTCTCACATTTGTTAAGAGGTCGAGATTTCCAGTAATATGACGAGAACATCCACTATCCATAATCCAGTTTTCACCATATACGGTCTTGGATGTACCCTGCACACAAAAGAAAATTATTAGTTCAAAAAGGCAGCCTAGGCCTCAGTCTTGGGCACCTTTTGGTTTCCATGAGAAGCATTAAAATTAGCCGAATTCAACTGTTGTTCAGTAACTTCAGAATAAGTTACAGGCTTCTTAGACTTTCATCTCAGATAAGCAGCTTGAACAACATTTGAGTTCACGTTCTTGCATATCGGTTTAGTTGGAACAAACTTTGGTTTAACTTGACCATAAGTTTTATTCACATAAACTACCTTTCTTGGATTCACATTTGAGAATATGATGTGAGTATCATCATCACACGACAAAGGTCGCTTCAAAATCTCCTTTATCAAAGGAACCGGTTTCGATTGGTCCTTGACAAATGGATGAAGATTCTGAGATTTCTTCTGTCCACAGTTTCTTACAACATGACCTTGTTGACCGCAAAGAAAGCATCTTCGCATGTCCACACGATCAGGTTGAGATTTAGCAAAAAACAGATGCCACAGAAGGTTGATGACTCACGTTCTTGGTAAAGCTCTTAGCCAATTCATCTGACGACACCGATTTCTTTTTCAAATAGAAATCTAGATTAGAGCAGTTTTAAAATTTTTGCAAAGTGTCGGTTCCAGTAGATTTTACAAACTGAACTTTCTTAGCATTTTTTAAGACTTGTTTAGCTTTAACCAGTGGATCTGATGTGTTTGATTTTTTAGAAGAAGCATACTGACGTTCAAGATTTTGAATCTTGGAGATTTTATTGTGAACAACACTTTCAATCAGTTTCGGTTTAATAATACTAATTGGAATGTCTTTCTCAGTAAACATCGTGTCTAGTCCTTTTAATCTAAACACACGACCAGTTGATCGCTTGGAAACATTAGGATTGATGAAACGTAACAAATCCTCGTCAGAAATTTTGGGCTTTTCTGGTTTCTTAGCTTACACTGGTTTAACCATAACATGATCTTCTTGTCTCACCTGAGTTGTGTGTGAACCATACACAGCCTCCTCAAATTCATGAGGTTCACAAAGAATGTGATTAGAACTTGGAATGTTCTTGTTCTTGTCTATTATTTCAGGTTCAAACACATCCTCAATGATGACTTTATCAACATTTTCAACAAAGACTTTATTGCTTTGGACATGAGGTTTTTGAGTTGTAAATTGGGCTTTAACAGTTTCAGGTTTAGCTTTTTCTGAAATCATAGGTTCTTTTACAATCACATCCTCTTCTTTTCTAGCAAAAGGATTTGGTTTGTAATCATTCTGAAAAGGTGGTGGAATTTCAACAAAACCTATACCTTTCTTTTATTCTTTTTGCTTACCAGATACTTCTATTATTTCGTTTAGCAAAAAGGAAGAGTTTCTAAATTTGCCCAATTTGTTCTTTAATTCGAGAACCTCATTCTCAAGTTCGGTTATCTTTTATCTATGTTTCAAAATTTCTTGAAACTTTTGATCGTTGATCGTCATTTTAACAGATAACTCGGCCTTCAGATCATGGTTACTTGTCGACAAAGCTTCAATCTTCTCTCGAGATCTCATTTGAGATTCTAGATATTGTCGATAAGTATCCTTTAGTGAAGCAATTTCTTTCACTAAACAGTCAGTGTGATTTTTCAAGGACTCTAACTTGGGCTTGTTTTTCTCACATTCAATACAAGAAACAGAAGAACTAACCTCATTGATTTTGGCCATGCATGCAAAAGTAGTTGGAAGCTTTCCACACGAGTCTTCAGAATCAGACTCAGTTTCATTGTCGGACAATAGCTCACTCCCACTTGCATCTTCAAAAGTTTCTTTTGACTCGAGCATAGCTAGATTAGCTAGATTATCATTGCACAACATTCTTTGTGACCAATCAGTTCCATCCATATTGGACAGCATAGCTTGTGACCCAGAAGAAGATGATTTAGGTCCAGAAGACTTTCCAGCATCATTTCCACTTTTTCCCGATGAATTCTGATCTTGCTTTCTGGGACCAGTATACTCCTTTTTTGGCTTATCACATTCTTTAGTAAAATGCCCAAACTCTGGACAGTTATAGCATTTAACCTTTAATTTATCAAAACCCAATTTCTTGTTTAATGATGGAAGATCTTTGCCAGTTCTTTGCATAAACTTTTTCACTTTCCTGACAATCATAGCCATATTCCACTTCAAGTCCATAAGTTCCAAATCATCGGGATCAATTTGATCATAGTCTTCATCAGTCAAATCGCTCGTTGCAATCTTACTACTAACCAGATTCTCGTATGAAGTCATGAAGGTAGACAAGAAAGCAAAGTTTTATTTGGCCTCCCTCATGTTCACATTTGGTTGTGATGAGAATTGATTTGCAGGAGATGAATGTTCAGACCCTCAAGATGAACCAGAAGCACCAGATGACCCAGAATTTCCAGCAGTGTAGAAACAAGCACGTGGATCACTATAAATAGTTGTAGCATTATCACTTGCATTTTGTGTAAGAAATGCGGTAATAGGATAAATGGTTGAACTCAACGGCATACTTCCACCATAAAAGGCAGGATCTTGATTATCCTTAGAAGACTTCTGACATTTAAGATCGTATTCTCGTGCTTCGATCTTTTGCATAAATTCATATGCTGTCAGATCTTCATTGTTGAAGTAGTTATTCTTTTTCAGAACCATTAAGAAAGTCGATTAAGAACTCGGTAAAGCACTTTAATGGTGTCAATATTATCAACTTGAGAAGTTTCCAACTTCATCTTGTCCATTTCAGCTATCAGATGATTAAACCTTGTTATCATCTCTTCGACAGTCTCACCCTTAAGTAGGTTAAAGTTTCTAAATTGAAACTTGAGCATAACCTTCTTGCTTTCAGCGGTGTTACCCATACTCATCATACGAATGTGTTGGAATAACGAAGCACACATCTTTATGCTACCAACTTGATGACAAATGTTTTCGGGTAAAGCCATTATAAGAGTAGAGTAGGCTTTTGTTTCAATCTCTAACGCTTTATTTTCTTCTTGAGAGTATTGAGAGATGGCCTTAGGTGTAAATCTGATAGTCTCATCTCCAATCATTGGAACGGTATATACCTCATCCAAGCAATACGAACAATCAGGGTGAACCGACCCTAGATGAGCACGGAAACAGGGTTCCCACTTAGAAAAGTCGCTAAGTTTCATTAAACGGGGACACTTCGAATGAGATCTGATCTCGGTGTCCAGTTGTAATATTTGCTGCATAAGCATATTTTGGGAAGCTAATGCATATATACCAGCCATGTTACTAAATAACAATACTTTCAAACTCCAAGGGTTAAACTTGAAAATATATTAACTAACTGTGAACAGTGGTATTAACGAACTGTAAACAGTAGTTAACGAATTATGAACAGTAACGAATCAGAAATAGATAATAACGACCTGAGTCAACGAATAAAGTCAAAGTTAACGAATTAGTTTGACAAAGTAGATCAACGAATCAGTTTAACGAATCTGAATTCAACGTAACGAATTAAGGAGACGAATCACTAAGTTCTCTTAACAAATCAAGTAACGAACCAAGAAGGGAAATCTTAGCGAATTAAGATAACGAATTGCTACAGTTGATAACGAATCAACTATAATGAATCAGATTGTTAAAAATGATTGTAACAAACTCTGACAACTATTGACACGTGGCAAAAGTTGTTGGAATTAAAGTTAACGAAGTGGGACACGTGTCACACGAATTGACTGACACGAATTTGAACAGGTAACGAACTGAGTAACGAACCACACACGAATTAGTGAACAACAATAACGAATTGGCTTGAAGTTTAACGAATATTCAAATCTTCAAACCTTCATCATAACTTCATCATACATTTCCAGAATTCTGGAAAAAATATGAACACTCAACCAAGTCACAAATCCGTAATACTACCTCAATACATTACCAAATTGTTCACTTAACCTATCAAAATACTCGGAAACACAGCGCGAATACAATTTAATCCATCTCGTAACCAATTAATATTAACTCGAGACCAAATTAACTAAAACATTACCCTGTTTTCGGTCAAATCCCGATCCAAACTAACTTAATTCAAAACCAAACCAAATTCCAATTCCAGTCCACGACCTAATACTTTACCAATCACAAATCCAGTCCAAAAAATCCATACTTCAATCAAATTCTAACAGAATTCAATCAAAATCAAAACCTCTGTTTCGGCCAAAACTCAATTCAAACCAAAATAGTCTAAAGCCAAACTAGTTTCCAATTCCAGCTCTCAAATCCTTCCAAATACTTTAACGATCACATATCCAATATAAATCAATCCATACTTCAATCAATTCACACTGAATCTGATCCAAACACAACCTTATATAAAAATAACAATTAACAGTCCCTAATTACCTAATTAATAATCAAATTAAGAGTAATCGAGCAACCGAAAGCTCTGATACCATTTGTAAACACCTCAGATCTCAGATCTAAGGCTTAATAAACAATATAACGTATCTAGTCCATGATGCTCTATATTGATGATATGTTAATAAAATGTATTAGTATTTGTTATATGTATGTGTATGTATAATATTAAGGTGAAGCTTGAGAGAACAATTTGGCAGAGGTTTGATATATTAAACTCAAAACTTTTTAATGAACAGTGGATGAAACCACTATATATAGAAGATGAGTCTAGTTCGTTACACATTCCGTAACGAACTAGCAACCCACTTCGTTACATTACATTAAATAAACACACATAACGAATCACCCCCTGATTCGTTAAACATCCTTAACAAATCAGGAGAGAACATAACTTATAGTCTAGTTCGTTAAACATCCTTAACGAACTAGACGACTACTTTAACGAACTAGCTTAAATATAAAGATATTTTACATTAACTTAAACGATAAATACAATAACGATTATTATGAAGACTCGATACGCAAAACCGTGTACTAACAATCATGATCTATATACACATTCGAATACATATGAAGGAGTTCCATTCTTCACGACTGAACATGTTAAAGCGGATAAAGAGCATCTGGGAAAGAAGAAAAAGAAAGATAAAGTAAGTGAAGTTGGATCGGGATTGAAGGATTCAAGGGATAATATATTTGAGGGGATGTTCTAACACAATAAGGCTCATTTCTCTAAGCTTATTGATGTTCTAAGGTTTGTTGAGAAAGAGGACGACAAGCAGATTAAAGCTTGTGCCACTGCTCATATGATGACTACTTTTAAAGCTTCAAAGACGGTAAAAGGTGATATAGTCTCGTGGTAATATGATTCGAAGATGAAAGTTTGTATTATAAAGTGGGAACACGGCATTCAATATTATCAACATAATTTCGATGTTCTTACTTTCCCAAGATGGGATGTACGGACGTTGGCGAATAGATCGTTCGTTAATCGTGGTGGTAGTCAGATGGCGGGTTGGTTCTATCAACAACTGTTATTTGAGGTACGTCACAATTTTAAATTTTTTAAGCCTCAGTTCCAACATGAAAGTAGATGGATGAGACTGATCCAAGAATCGGTTGGAGGAAGCTCGTGCTTAAGGTTAAACTGTTGTGTCCATGTAAGGCGAGTTTCTATTAAGACTTTCCCTCAAATGTAATGCTTAAGGTTAAACCGTTGTGGAATTACTATAATCGTACTGGTTAAGTCGTCATCGTGCTTGGATCAGGAGTGAAGACGGAGTTTATACATGTAATCGACCCAATGTGGTTGGTTAATTTATCTGAGTCTGATAATGAGGCGTTATTCAACAATCATATCAGGTGGGCCGAGATGAAAGACTATGATCGCGCCATGCAATTTCATCGTGTGGTGTGTTAGCCATGCGTTCGGGATTCATATTTGTACCGATTGGAAGACCAAGAGATTCAAATGATCAAGACAAAGAGCTCGAGACGAGGGGGAGTTTGTTAGTACACGTTTTTGTCGTCTCGGTCTTTGTTTATTAATGTATTTGGTCTGGTAAGGTTTAAGGGTATATTGGGTAATGTACATTGGTACATTCTTTAATGTCAATGTGCCATTCGTTATGTTATGTATAAAGATTGAGATCATGCGTCTTTATTAGTCCATTCGTTAAGTCTGTTTAACGAATGATGACAACGAATGGGTCATTCGTTGTGATTAATGTATATTTTAGGGAATGATGTGATGTATAACGAATGGCGTCGTCATCTATAAATACCTTGTAACTTATTGATAAATTAAGCAGTGTTTATCCTTATAATTCCTCTCGTTATGCTGCCAAAAATCTACACTCACACACTAAAGCCCTAACGTATTCAATCTAAGCCTAATCATTTGATCATATCAAGCAACTAGATCCTTATCATAAACCTACTGATTGCTAACATAATCATACGGAAGTTGTAAGGCCACGGTCCCGGTGCCTTACATTGGAGTTGGATTTACTAATAAACATATTTCTAAATATCAGAGTGAATTAAAACTTTTCGCAGAATAGATAAATGCCAACCATTCATTACATAAGTCTTAAAGTATAAATAATAAAAAATTAGTCTTTAAGTTCAAACATTGTAAATTAAATCTTCAGATGCCAACTTCTTTATTCTTTTGCCATGTGTCCCTTTTCAAGCTAGCTTTCTTATCCTACTCACCTGCGTGCATGCTAAAAGTCAGCTACGCTAAGTGAGTTCTAGTTTATTAGGCAACATACAATGCATTCACATATATCAGTATTAGAACACATACATAACTTACCTTTCATTCATACACTCTTGCATTCTTACTTTATTACTTACATACCTTCTTACTTTACTTCTTTCTTGCTTTATCTTACTAATACGTACATATTTATCTCAACGTTTTGTTGAGTCAAGATTTGACACAAAACTTATCAGATGGAAAATTGGAATCTTCTCAAACTCCTCAGAACTCACTAAGTATGGATCCGGGCACACCTTAGAACTCCGAGCATGCTTTTACTTAGTCGAGCATGATATTTTGTCTATCGGGCAAGGTTATCTTCACTAAGTCTTCTTTAGTGAATGTCCGAGCAGGGTTTGCTAATTAGTATGTTACCGGGTATGGTTCACTAATATATGCAAGTCCGGGAAAGGATCAATTTATCAAACAGGTTTGTTCTTCATAGCCAAGTAAAGTTCACTTCCGAGTAAGCTTTAGGCTAACCAAGCTCAAGAAACCAAGTATTTAGAGATTGGGCAAGGTATTCATTAATAAAGATGGTCCGGGTATGCCCAGTGTTTAATGAAGTATCACAAGTATCATCAGGCAGGATTGTTGGTGCATGAATGTCAGTAGTTCATAGTCTAGTGTCTGTAATCGAGTCTGTAATGTTATTTATGTTTTTGTGTAAAGCGAAGTTGTTAACAAGTTCGCCTAGGCGAACTTGTTGAACAAGCGAAGTTATGGACAACTTCGCCTGAACATATCAGGCGAAGTTGTCGTGTATTTATATTAGATGTTACGGCTTGGTTTAGGTTAATCAATCAGTTGTTCAGTGAATCGTGTGATAGTTGTTAGCAGTTTTGGTTAACGAGTCTGTAATAGTGATATCGTATCACGTGTTCGGTTATCAATATAACGTGTTCGTTTATCGTATCGTGTTTGTTTGATTTGCTTTCTACACTCGTAACGATCTACGCAGGGATTCCGCACCTGAGTAGACCGCGATATCTCGTGTGATCCGTCCAAGGAACCTACAATTGGTATCAGAGCATTTGCTCGATTGTGTGGTTCGGGATATTCACGCGGGTGTAGAAATCATCCCGTTTCGACTCTAGCAAGGTAAAGTGCCTTCGAGTACACTTTGCTAATAAGCTTATTCCAGGAAAGGAGTTGATAGGACCATTGAAGAACAAGGTTGCTCGTAAGGATTTGTCGGGCAAAGTCTGATAAAGCCAAGAAGATTGAAGTCTACCCGGTGAGTATTTTACTTGGTAAAATACTCTTCAAGTAAAGTCTACCCTGAAACTGATCCCGAGCACACTTCTATGTTACCAAGTGATGAAGGATGGCCGAGCATACTCGGAAAGACAAGATTGATGCAAAGCCTACCCGGAAGACTTGTTTTACACTTAGAATATTTCTGAATATGTAATTTGAATATGTATTATCGGATTGGGTTTCTAAAAGGAATGACAGCTGTCTACAGGTGTCAGGCCTATAAATGGAATAATTTAGGGCACACCTAACAAGATAAGGACACACAACAAGGTAGACAGTCACATTTATTAAGAAAGAATTTTATGTGTGACGGCTGAAACCTTCATTATCAAGAAACCCTAAAACGATTATCCACTTTGTATGATTTGTTTATATAAATGGAAATCTTTTGAGTAAATCTTGTTTGTGTTGATTACCTTTGAATATGTTTTAAGAAACCATATGTTTGTTATTGATTCCGCCTTTAACAAACGGTGAACTTTCTAAATATAGCAACCCGTCATTAACTCCTTTGTCAACACACTTATTTATGTGAGTTATGACATGATTTGAGTAAGATCCAGCTGAAATCGGGGACCTGACAAGTGGTATCAGAGCTTGTTGCTGCTATTTTGGAAAGATTCTTGTTGTTGATTGAAGATTTGAAGAAAGATGACGTAAGCATACCACTGTTCCATTGATTCGTGACGTCAGCAGCTCTGTTCTTCATTTTTCTTCCAGATCTACAATATACCGGTGTTTTCTCTTCCTTATTTCAATTAAAGCTTTAATCTTTATATCTAAATCTTGCTCTAATCATATCAGACACATCAGATCTGAACAACCTGCTTTCAGATCTGATTATTTTTAAAAACTTTGATTTTTACTAAGAAACTGATTTTTTAAGTTTTTGAAAATGTCTGGATATGAGGAACAAGAGGTGTCTACTAACAAGATACCAATATTGTATGGACAAGAAAACTTTACCAAGTGGAAAGTGCTTTTTGAAGCAGTAGTGTGCTACAATGATGTTGATATGTGGAACTCCATCAAGAATGGTCCATAAGCTGCAGCTGAAGAAGGTGCAAATACAGCTGGAACTACAGCTCTAAGAGAAAGAATGAGAAAGGTGGATAACAGAGCCTTAGCTATGATTAAGCTAGGACTGTCTTGGGAAATTTTAACCAAGGTGGCACATCACACAACTGCCAAGCAAATGTATGATGCCATCCTTGAGATGTATGCAGGGAATACTGAGTTGAAGAACATAAAGAAGCAAATATTGAAGCAACAGTTGGAAATGTTCAAGTATAAGGAAGGAGAAAGGTTGAAATCAATACTAGAACGCTTTCTAGGTATTGTGAATGAGTTAAGGACAACTGATTATGTCATGACTGACTTTGATTTAAACACAAAGTTACTCAACTCAATGCCAAAAGAATGGTATACTGCTTGAAAGTTCATCCTTCAGAGGCATAATTTCAATGACTTGAAATTGGATGATGTGATATGCTTCCTTCAGGATGCAGAACCGGAGATAATAGAGAATGAAATGATTATAGAAGAAAGACCCTGCTTCAATGTTTCAAATGCATTGATTGCACCCATGGGAAATTTGACTACCAAGAATCAACAACAAATTCCCATTATTGAAGAACCAGTTGAGCACAATGTTGATACTCCAAAGTCTTTTATTGGTGGTAGCACAAGTAATCAAGGAAATCAGCAGAGATTCAATGTACAACTGATTGATGACACTGATACTGCCTCAATGGCAAGTGGGAATGTACCTCACTCTAGTGGTGGAAATGGTCAAAGCAATGAAACATAGGCATTGCTGTCTATGTTTACTGATTAATATAATGCATTTGTTGCAAAGAATCTAATTCACACAAGTGTGGTACAAGATGATTTAGAGCAAATTGATGCAGATGATTTAGAAGACATGGATTTGAAGTGGCAAGCTGCCATGTTAGCTTTGAGAAGTAAGAGGTTGTATAATAGAACTGGTAGATCTCTAGTTTCTGGTCCTAATGAGAGGATTGGATTTGACAAGCAAAGGCAATCTGCTACAATTGCCAACAGCCAGGACATTTTGCAAGAGAATGCAACTTGCCAAGAAATTATCAGATGAATCAATTCCAAAATCAACAACCTAAGAGGTCAGCAGCAATACCAGCAGAATCAGCAAAGAAACAACAACCAAAACTTCAACAACTTCAATCCCAACAACAATTACAATCCCAACTTCAACAACTTTCAGCCTCAAATAAATAATCTTAATCAAGGGGTGCATCAGAATCAAGGTTTTCAAATGAACAATAATTAGAACCTTCAAGCAGTTCAAAATGTTCCAAACAACACTGTTCCAGCCAACCAAAATCAACCATGAAACCAAGGAAATGTGGCAGTTACTACACAACATGAAGGTAACTTTGATTGGAGCAATCATGAAGAAGACATTGCAGATGATATCAGGAAAGCAAATATGGCATTCATGGCTATAATTGAGAAAGAAACTCCATCTTCATCTCAGGTACAATCTGCTCCTACTGTTGATTTAAATGAACTTATCAATGAATTGAAAACAAAAGTAGGCAAGCTGGAAAATGAGTGTTTTAGAAAACAAAGTATCATCAATACATATGAGGCAAGTGAATTGATAAGTGAGGAAAGAATGAAAAGTTTGGAAGAGGACTGTATAAAAAGCTACATAGCTCAGAAAAGGTTCATAACTGAAATAGATGGGTTGAAGAAAATGGTTATAGAAGAAAAGGTACAGAACAGAAAACTACAAGCTGATAATGAATTTTTGAAGAACTTGATCTCCACTGGAAACATCTGTGGAATTTTAAATCAAGTTAAGGAAGAAGACAAGTACAAAGCAGTACAACCACCATTCAACAACAACTTTATGCCAAAAGTTGATAAAGAGAAAAGAAATGCATATCTACAACAATTCATAGATGTTTTTCAAGACAAAGAAGAACTTGTAGATTTTTATAAGAATGTTGAGGTGAGTGAAGAAGGAGAGTTTGTTGTGAAGAAAGAATTGAAAGAAGAAAAGTCAATTGGAGTTCAAGTCTCTGAAGATGACCTTGAGTCGATTGATTTGGATCAAGATGACTTGAGTGATTTGAGTGATCAAATTACTGAAGAGGAAATCAAAGCTGCTGAAAGAGGAAGAAAATACAAGAAACCAGAGTCTGTTGATCAACTTCCAAAGTATCCACCAGTCCCACCAAGAATGAAGAAACAAAATGATAAGATGAAAAGAGAAAAGGTATCTTTTGACATTTGTGAAAAGAAGAAGATAAGCTACAATGCAGTCAGGCCACCAAGCAAGGCTGTGTTGGAAAGGATAAAGCAAAACAAAAAGGAGATAATAACTGAAGAAGTTGAATCAAAAAACTTTATTCCAGTTTATCCAGTCTTCTCTAGTCATAAAGTACTGGATGTTGGAGAAGTAGAAACTATGGAAGAATATGAAAATAGACAGTCAAGGGTTAGAGAAAGCAGTGATGAAGAACCTATGATTATGGAAAAGGTTATCTTTGTCAAAAGCAAACTTGACAGACAGGATATCAAGATTGAGGAGTTTGTGCCTTTTTCATTTGATTTTGATGGTTTAAAGAATCAGAAGACTCTAGGAGTCAAGACACCTAAGCCAAGTGAAAGGTTCAAGAAACTAAAAGAACATGAAAAATTTAAAGGCAATGTATGGTGCAAGAAGTGTGATGAATATGGTCATCACACAGACTCATGCAATGAGAGATTGAAATTTCAACCATTTCATGTCCCAGATGGAACAAAGTTTGGTCAATACTTTGTCCTGTACAAAAAGAAGTATGATGTATATCTAGGAAAAGGAAAGGTGTGTGGAAATGAAACCATGAACAGAGAAAAAAAGAATCTGAAAAGGAGACAAGGATTGAGAAGAAAGCTGAAGTAAAAACAAAGAAGCAAGTGACAGAATCAGCAAGGAGAAGTAAATCTCCTAAGAAGCATGAGAAATTGACCAAAAAGAACTATTAGCCATTGAGAATCAAACAAGATACTCAATCTGTCAAATATGATGAATCTCAAGAATCATCAAGCACTGAGAAGACAAGAAGAAAAGGTGCATATCCTATAAAGAAACCAACAGAACTCACTAGTGATGAGAAGTTTTTGCTAAAAAATGGATATGAACCACATGGTTTCCTTTGGAAACCCAAGACTAAAACTAAAGTTGAGATAGTTGCTGATGTGAGAGACTACTCTGAAAAGAAAGATTATGTGATCAAAGAGTATAACACTGACTCAGCTGAATTACAGACCTCAACTTCACTTGTTAAAACCCCAAGAGAGTGTGGTTATGAAACTGATAATTCAGACAACCTATAAGTCACTCATGAAGATCAAGAACCAACAACACTCACTTCCCAAGATGTCAAAGAAACTGAAATTGATGAGTTGCAAGATGTAGAAACTTGCACTTCATCACTCAACTAATCAAACTCTTTCTTTTGTGCAGGAACAGTCCACTCCTCTAAATGAAATATGGTATATGGATAGTGGTTGTTCTAGGCACATGACTTGTGACAAAAGATCACTTGTTAATTATGTAGAAAAGTATGAAGGATCTGTAGAATTTGGGAGTGATGAAAATGGTGGAAAGATTGTGGGGAAAGGAATCTTAACAAATGGAAAGGTTTTTTTTGATAATTTGTTTCATGTTGAAGGTCTTCAATATAATCTACTGAGTAAATCACAAATGTGTGATAAGGGATACAAAGTCAGTTTTGATGATTCCCACTGTTTCATCTTAAAACCTGAGTTTGTCATTCCACCTGAAATGATTATGATGATGGCACCAAGAAATGAAAACTTGTATGAACTGAATATGAAAGAAGCTGTTTTAAGAGGGGGTGCATGTTTTGTTTCCAAAGCCACTGAAAATGAGTCCAAATTGTGGCATAGGAAACTGTGTCATGTGAACTTAAAGAACATGAATAGACTTTTCAAAGGTGAGCATGTCATAGGATTACCTACAAGAGAGTTCAAATTGGAAGATCATTGTAATTCATGTCAAAAGAGAAAACAGCACAAATCTACTCATAAGCTTAAGCTCATCAATTCAATTGTTCAAATACTTGAATTAATTCACATGGATCTTTTTGGTCCTATGAGTGTGCCAAGTGTAGGAAAGAAAAGATACTGTCTTGTGATCATTGATGACTATTCAAAATATACTTGGGTTTATTTTCTAAGTACCAAATATGAGACTGTAGAGTTGATTAAGGGTTGTGTTACAATGATTGAGAACAAGTTGAAGAAGAAGGTTAAAATGATGAGAAGTGACAATAGTACTGAGTTCAAGAATGGAGTTATGCAAGAATTTTGTACAGAAAAGGGAATACTTCAACAATTCTTAGCTCCTAGAACTCCTGAACAAAATGGTGTTGCAGAAAGAAGAATTAGAACTTTAATTGAGGCTGCAAGAACCATGTTAGCAGATGCTAATCTGCCTGTTACTTTTTGGGCTGAAGCAATAAACACTGCTTGCTATGTTCAGAACAGGGTGCTTGTAAACAAAAGGCATAAAAAGACTCCATATGAAATATTCCACAACAGAAAGCCTTATATCTAGTTTTTCAAGCCCTTTGGATATAAATGTTTTCTTTTGAACACTAGAGATTATTTGAACAAGTTTCAAACAAAGTCTCTAGATTGTTTCTTTGTTGGATATTCTACACACTCAAAAGCTTACAGAGTATATGTGAAAGACCATTTGAGTGTCATAGAATCATCTGACATCATTTTTAATGAGAATCAATTCAATACAGTTGTTGGTGCAGCATGGTTGTTTGATCATGAAAAGTTAATAAGGTCTTTCAAGATTTATCCTGAAGACTTTAATGATTCATTCTACAAGACCAGTGTAATTAAAGATAAAAAGAAGAAACCACTGGACTTAGAAAAATTGTGGAAAAAGGTTGCTAGAAAAGAAGAGGAATATACCTTTGTGAAGAATTTCTCAAATGATATTGTTGAACAAGCTCAGGAAGATAACTAAGATGTTCAGAATGATCAAGTTCAGAATGAGGAAGACTCAAGCAACCAAGCAAGTGAAGAAGAAGCTGCATCTACTGCAAGATTTCAGTATTTATTTGAAAGCTTAAATATTGGAAACAATGGTGCATCTACTTCAAGACAACATAATGATGAAGCACCAGAATTTCTTGATGCAGAGACTGATTTGATCATTGAAGAACAGGAACTCAATGAGTCAAATCTTGACACAACTATGTCTACAGATATGATTGATCAAACTCCTTATGTGGAAAAGAATTAGCCTTCTGAAAACATCATTGGAGATTTGCATGAAAGAGTTACAAGAAGTCACTCAGAATTTGCAAACATCTGTCTTTACTCCTGTTTTCTATCCCAAATAGAACCTAAGAATATTGCTCAAGAACTGAAAGACAATAGTTGGGTGGAAGCTATGCAGGAAGAATTGGCACAGTTTAGAGATCTACATGTGTGGGATCTTGTTGATAATCCATTTGACAGATATGCAATAGGAACCAAATGGGTTTTTAGGAATAAAAAGGATGAGAGGGGTTTGGTGATTAAGAACAAAGCTAGACTTGTAGCTCTGGGATGTCTTCAAGAAGAAGGAATAGACTTTGAGGAAGTCTTTGCTCCTGTAGCAAGACTTGAAGCTATCAGGATCTTTCTTGCGTATGCTGCCTCAAAGAACATTAAGGTGTTCCAGCTTGATGTTAAATCTGCATTCCTAAATGGAAAGATAGATGAAGAGGTGTATGTAGCTCAACCTCCAGGTTTTGAGGATCCTTTGTATCCAAACAGGGTGTATAAGCTAAACAAAGCCCTTTTATGGATTGCATCAGGCTCCTAGAGCATGGTATGATGAGCTGTCAAATCATCTTATTGAAAATGGTTTCAGAAGAGGAGCCATTGACAAGACACTCTTCTACAAAGGAAAGGGATCAGACTTGCTTATGTTACAAGTGTATGTTGATGATATCATCTTTGGTTCTACAAATGAACAAATGTGTATGGAGTTTGAAGGGGTAATGAAGTCCAAATACAGCATGAGTTCAATGGGAGAAATGAACTTCTTTCTAGGATTACAAGTTCAACAAAAGGCTGAAGGGATCTTCATTCATCAAAATAAGTATGTGCAGGACATCTTGAACAAGTTCAACTGTCGTGAGTACAAAACTGCCTCAACTCCAATGGATACCAAGGAAAAGATGATTGCAGATGAAAAGGGGGAGCCTGTAGATGAACATGAATACAGAGCAAAAATTGGATCTCTGATGTATCTGACTGCTACAAGACCAGATATCATGTTTGCTGTATGTGTGTGTGCAAGATTCCAGTCAAGTCCAAGAGTCTCCCACATGAATGCTATTAAAAGAATATTCAGATATTTGAAGGGAAGACCAGATTTGGGAATTTGGTATCCAAAGAATCAATCATTTGATCTGATTTCCTACACAGACAGTGATTATGATGGCTGCAATATGAGCAGAAAGTCAACATCAGGAGGATGTCAATTCTTGGGAGAAAGGCTAGTGTCATGGCAATGCAAGAAGCAAACAACTGTCTCAATCTCAACTGCAGAAGCTGAATATGTTGCTGCATCTGCTTGCTGTGCACAAGTTCTATGGATTCAGAACCAGATGCTGGACTATGGTTTGAATTTTCTGAACACCCCTATCCTTATTGATAATACTGCTGCATATTTTACTATTAAGAATCCAGTTCAACATTCTAAGACTAATCACATTGAAATCAGACATCATTTCATCAGAGATTGTAGTGAAAAAGGTTTGATTGAAATGCAAAGAGTTGATACAAGTGACAATTTGGCTGACCTATTCACCAAACCACTTGATAGAACCAGGTTAAACTTTCTTTTGAAAGCCCTGGGAATGATCAACTCTGATGAAATCTGATTAAGGATGTGTGCTTGGTTGTATACCTCTATGTGCTAATTAATTACCTTGTTTAGAGGTTTCACAAATTGAGTGTTATGTGAATATGCTTGAGTGTGATACTGAGTATGCTACTGAATATGTTGATCGTTATGTGCTTTGACTGATTATGTGTGCAAAGAATGACATGATTGAATTGATTAATATGTTTGCATGTATATTAGTTAATGTGTGTTTGTGATGTTAAGATAAGTAGTCTTGTTATGAATTATCTGCTAAAATGCTTATCTGACATCACTGCTTAATTAGTTGAATATGTGTTTTATCTGATTTTCTAATGCTGTTATGATAAAATAGACTTTGAATGTGTGTACTGTCTATCTGTCTTGATGATGTTATGTTTGATTAAGATTTGATTATGTGCTGCAACTGTTTATGTCAAAATGTGTTTTATGACAAAATTAAGTGATAAAATGAAGTTTCTAATGAATTCTGCATAAATACTATATTTTGAACCAAAACATGAGCATGTTGTTAATGGTGTACAGACATGATAAGATTATTCAGTTCAAGCTTTAAAGAAGCTTAAAAGAAGGATTTTTCAATGAAAAGTCTCAGGTAGTTATCTTTGCTGAAAATTATGTCATTTGCTCAGTTAGAAGGACATACACCAATGTATGTTTGGTCCTGCAATCTGCAAAGATTAAAAGGATAGCCATTAACCAAAAAACTGAAAGCATTTGGGGCAATTGTAACTTGTTTCTTATTCCTTCACTTAAAATTATGTCAATAGCTCAGACTTTGAAAGGACATATATTCACATGTATGTTTGGTCCTGTTGACCACTTGTGGTCAAACAGAACAGCCATTTACCAGACAATTAAGAGAAATTGGGGTGACTGAATATTAAACTAAATATTATTGGGAAATGAAAGTACATTGACTATTTAGCCAATCATATGGATTTATTAGGCTAAAAGGGCTCTTAGTACAGTCATTGACATGTATGGTTGCTTTCTCATGATATGTAAAATCTAAGGTGATATAAACTTAAAGAAAATGCTAAAATTTATGTGGAGTTACATTGTTGTCTTTGCATGTTCCTAGATAAATCTTTTCAAATGATAGGCTGAAAAGTGATTATCCAGTCATACACAAGCCTGTTGGTCTTTGGTTACCCTAAATGAATCACTTTTTAAAGGAATGACAAAGAACTGATGTGAACTACTTTAATTTCAAATGTTTATTCAACATGTTCACAAATTTTTATTGAGAAAATACAAACATGAGGGTTAATTACAGAACTACAAGGGTGGAGGCAATCATATAAGTCCTTTAAATATCCTGAATGAAAGGCCTGTAAGACCGACTTGCATGGCATGTAAGTCCAACGTTCAACCTCACATATGTTTTTAGATTTAAAAAGAAATATATTTATAAATTTTCAAAATATGTTTTGTCATTAATGTTTTTAACCAAAACCAGGGGGTCAAAGTCAAATTGGGTGATCTGGAGAAAGCCAAATAAGCCTTAAGGATAGATAAGGAGCATCAGAACACAATAAGTGTTATCCATTAAATTTTCTGCAACTTAATTGAAACTTAATCATATCACCAAAGAGATGAAAATCGTGTTAAGTCTAGACCTGCTGTTGACCTGTCTTTGTAGTCATAATAATGCTGAGAATGAAGTATTGAGAAAGCTACTTAGTCAATATGATCCCATTCCTGAAATCTTTTCAGTTTACAAAATGAATTTGTTTTTAAAAGAAAAATAACTGAAATTTGATCTCTAAATGCACCATTTGCTCTTAAACTATGATCTTTAAAATAAAATTGTTCTGACAAGTGATTTAAGTCAAAAAGTATTTCATTTTGCCTAAAATAGGATGAATATGTAAGTACGAGTAAGGTTTGATGTTATTAAACCTTCCCAAGCATAAACTGTTTGAATATGTATTTTCGGGTAAGGTGTGATGTTCTCAAACCTTTCCGGGTACAAAACAGTTGAATATGTGTGAAAATGTATTTTCGGGTAAGGTTTGATGATTCATTACCTTTCCGAGCAAGCTTTGTCATTTTTGACTAAGTTTATGATTCTCGGGCATGCTTTGAAGTGTTTACACTTTTTGTGAGTAAGGTACACCATTGTACGAATTTCCCGAGCAAGCTTGAAGTCTTGAGATGATTATGTACTTTAGTTATCTTTTAACAAGAGATAATTGTTTCGGGCAAGCTTTGCATTTTGTTTATGTTGATTGATATTCCAAGCAAACTTTGTGAACTCCTTGAGTACACCAAGTAAGCTTTGTGTGTGTGAATGTGTTTTCTTTGAAATTACAAGTGTTTTCGGGCAAACTTTGTTTTCCGAACACACTTTATATTTCGGATACACTTTTGTTCCCCTAATATACTTGGTAATTTTCAAAAGTTGATTTTCCGAGTACACTATCTGCTAGAAGTCCTTTCCGGGCACACTTTGTACTCTAGGAAGATTATTCGGGTAAACTTTGCATAAGAAGGTTGTTCGGGACACACTAACATTGTGAAGGTTTGCTCAGACACACTATGTTTTCAAGCATACTTGAATGAATGTGTTACTTGATTGAATATGTTTCTGATTTTGATAGGGTTTATGTTAGATTAAGATCTTAATTTAAATTTGAGAAATCTATATGGGGATCTTAACTGATTCCTAGCAAGAATGTTTATTGATATTTTATACTTGATTAATTATCTTGTGATTAAGTTCTCAAGAAATCTGGTATTTTGGGTAAGCTTTCTTCATAATGTCTTGACTTTAAATTACATAGCTTAATCAAACAAGGTCTGTGATTAAAAGGGATCGGGTAACCCTTATAAAATTAAAAGAAAATGTTATCAAAAGAGGTTTAAATATTCTTCGAGTAAGCTTTGTATAAGTAGAAATATACCGAGTAAACCTTGCAAAGGATTACTTTTCCGAGTAAGGTTTGCTAAGCTTAAAATGATAAAGTGTTTTATATGTTTTAAAATTGTTTTAAAATAACAAATGGATAATGTTACTGTTTGACAGCTAATAATTCATAAAACGACAAAAAGCATTTAAAACCCACTTTCAAAAGGTATATAAGAGGGAGTTAGGCAAAATTTTCAACATTATATTTCCCTCTCTCTCTCTTTTCACTGCAACTGCTTTCTAGCTAAGAAACCTAAACCGACCTATCGCATTCATAATTAATCCAAACCCTAATTAGTATCAGCCCTCTAATTCCGACTCGGCAAGCAACAATCATGTGTTTTTCGATCATGATTAGACTATAATGGGCATTGATTATGTATTTGTTTACTAATATATTGTTTATGTGTTCAGGTTATAAACTTGTCGAAGAACAGGTTCTTGATGATTTTTTCTTTCTTTCTTCTTCATTTTTGTACCTTGAAATTGCTTAAAGTACTGAACTTTATGACTAATCTCACTTTGAATATGTTTGTTTGTTATGATTAGATATGGCAGATGAAGAACAGCCCAAGTACTTCTTTGAAAAGAAACACAATATGTGTGCACTTTTACAAGTCACACCTGACAATGAGCCGGTGGCACCAATGATTACATGGATGGCTCGGTCAAATGTCAGTTTTGCCCTTACAGAAAGTCCTGTCATCTACAGAAATCACTCACTTGATTTCTGGAGATCTGCAACACTTGTGGATGACATCAATGGCCGAAGAATTGAAGCCTCTGTTGCTGGCCATGAGATACATGTGACTGAAAGAATGATCAGAAGATGTTTACGGTTGAATGATGACGATCATTACCACATAAACTTCAATACAGCACACCTGCTGAAAATATTTGAACAGACCATGGGATATCAAGGAACTGTGCATGAAGGACAGTTTCAAAAGGGTATGTTCCCAATGTTGTACAGGTTTCTTATTCACCATGTGATACAGGGGTTTGCTCCCAGAAAAGGATCATGGACTTTGATGAGTCATGATTAGCAAACGCTACTGTTGGGATTATGTATGATCTACCCTTTAATTTATCAAAAATGATCTTTGATGGACTAGTAGCAAACTTGAAGAAGGCTGAGAGGGACAGATTCTTACAATATCCAAGGCTCTTGCAGATAATCTTCAACAAAGAATTACAAGATCTACCCACTATGGGAATTACTCACCTACTGCAAAACCCTTAGTACATACAAGAGAATTAAGAATCCTGGTGCTGCAAATAGATTCAATGCTGAAACTCCATTTGAGATCCTGCCATGGTTATTAGGCCATGACTTGAATGTGATGCCAGTGCCTGAGTTAAGCTCAGAGGAGGAAGGAGGAGATGATGTTGAGAGTGATGAGGATGACTCTGATGATGGAGATGATAGTGTTGATGGAGATGAAGGAGGAGCTGGAGTAGCTATAGAAGTTGATGCACCTGATCAGGGGGAGCAAATTGAACAACCAGATCAACCTATTCCAACACCACCATAGTCACCATCACACATTGACCAACCCATTATACCATCACCACCACAGTCACCACCACACATTAACCAACCCATTATAACATCACCACCACAAACTCCACCACATCAAACCACTCAATCCCCACCCCAAACCCAAACCATTAGCCAACCTGATACATCAACCCATATATCCCCAACAACACAAATACCACCAACATCTATCCCTATACACTCAGATCCATTCATTCCAAGCCCACATCATACACAATCACCACAACAATCCAATTACCAAACTCACACCACAACCCATCACCAAGCTGAATATGAGCCATTTTCCACATCACCACCTACAACACCACCCATTGAAACTGACATGTTAACTCTGTTAAAAGAAAATGCTGAGTTGAAGAGAAGAAATGAGGAGGTGACAGAGGAGAATGTGATATTGTTAGAGAAATTGGTACAAGCAAAACTGAGAATTCAAGCCCTGGAGCAGGAGGTTGAGAAAACCTCAGCTGCCCCAAAACAGGGGAGAATGATAATATACCAACTATCTCTGGTGTAGATGCTCAAACTGAAACTGTAACAGTTGTGGAGACTGCAGACAGTTTAAAATTGATTATGATTGGTTATGATGATGGAAAGGAAAGTAGTGAGGAAAGGAGGATTGAAGATGATGAATATGAGGGTGAAAGATCAGATATAGGAGAACAAGATATGACTACAATGAAGAAAGAAATGATGAAATGAGAAATGTGGAAAGGGATGAGGTGAGTGTTGAAAAGAATGTTGAAGAGAATGATGGGAGAATGGATGAGATTGAAAACACATATGTTGAGGAGAATGTAGCTGCTACTGACTTAGCTACTGATGTTTTCAATGCTACTGATGTCTTATCTGACATAGCTACTGATGTCTTGACTGATGTACAGACAGAAGTAGAGACTGAAGTAATGATTGATGAAAATGCTACTACTGAGGAGCTTATAAACACTGAACCAGAAACTGATCTACAAGCAAGTTCCAAGAGAGTAGAGCATGATCCAGAACTGGAAGCACTTGAGAAAGAAATAGATGACTTTGTACAGTCTGAAGATGAACAGGATGAGAGAAGAAGAATTGAGAAAGGTAAAGCAAAAGTCTGTGAAGAAGCGCCTATTAAGGCATATCTAGAGAAAGATGTATTGTTTACAGATGATGAAATTGCTGCTGCTGCTGCCTTAATAGAACAAGAGAATATTCTAAGGGAGACAAGGGATAAGGAGATATTGGCTCAAACACTGACTCCAGAAGAAATGGCAGAGCAAGAAAATTTGATCAAGCAAGCCAATCTTGCTAAAGAAATTTTTGAAGAAGTGGCTGATCAAGAAGCAATTGAAACACTGATTATGATGAACAGAACTGAGGAAGCTGACAATTCCTTGGCTATGGTGGTTAGTAAGTTTCAACCACAAAGCCAACCTGAAAAAGAATCTGAAAAGGATTGTGAATCTGAAGAAATGCCACAAAAGGAACCTGAAAGGGAACTTGAAAGGCCTACTGGTGAATCTGTTGAAGAAATGTTGGATAATATCACCAGAATCAGGATGGAAAAAGCCAAAAGGTTTGAACAAGTGTATAAAAGAAAGAGGAAGTTTGATGAACAGAAAAGAACTGATGAGAGGAGAACAAAGAGAGGAAAATGGAATGAAAAGAACAAATGCTATGTTAAGACTCCTGATGATGAGGGGGATAATGATAATAGTCCAATCAGAGCAATTCCACTGCAGACACTGCAATCTGGTCAACAGATTCCAGGTGTTCCTGATGTACCTGCTCAAACTGAATCAAACCCATAGCATCCACCCTCTAATGAACCCAAGATTGATGCAATGAATAATCTAACTGAAGAGGAGGATGAGTCTGAGGAGTCTGGTGAGGATGATAATCCTGATAATGATCAAAGAGAAGGGGTTAAAGCTGCCAATGTTGAATCTCCACAAGTAGAAATGACTAATGAGCAGAGAGCTAACATTGAGTTGAGTATGAGAGAATCTAAGAGAAATCATCCATTGGTTGTAAAGTTGAGGAGGTATGGCATAAGTTTTGAAACTTTGGCTGATCTTGATAATGATCAGTTGCAAAAGAGACTTGACAAAGAGAGGGATGGTTTCAAGAAAAGGATGGAACAAAAGAATAGAGACTGCCAGAAATACAGAGAATATCTCAGAAGGCATAATTATTCAGAGAAAGATCTGTCTCACTTCACAGTTGACCAACTCCAAGACCTTTACAACAGTGAAAGAGAAAAGGTTATTGAAAAATGTGTGAAAGAGAATGAGAAGACTGAGAAATTGGAAACTTTGAAGAAGAAATTTGGAGGTATGTGTGGTTACTTGCTTGAGAAAGGGTTAAAGCCTGAGATGATTGAGAACCTATCTAGAGAATCAGTATTGGATTAGTACAACAAACTGAAAAGAAAAGAAAAATTGCAGAGGGTCCAAACTGAGAGCTCTACCAAATA
The DNA here is from genome assembly GCF_021521415.1 of Bidens hawaiensis. Lineage (NCBI taxonomy): Eukaryota > Viridiplantae > Streptophyta > Magnoliopsida > Asterales > Asteraceae > Bidens > Bidens hawaiensis. The sequence continues at coordinate 151,952 of NW_027505840.1, forward strand.
TGCTGAAACATCTGTTGAACCTCAAATAAAGAAAAGAAAGATAATTACTCTGAGAGAGAAACAGAAGATACAGGGTGAAAAGGAAGTGTCTAAGGAAGTTCCTGTTGTTGAAACCCCTACTCCACAAGAAGTGGGTTCTGAATCTGAAGATGAACCTTGTATACCTTGGGAAAATGAAGAGATGATCAACATTCTAAGGAATATAATGATTACTCAAAGAGGAATGGATGAAGCCTCTTTCAAGGCTTTGGAAAAGGAGGATTTGAAATATCTCTTCCATATTCAAAAAGCTAAATGGGAGAAAGCTCTAAAAGAAGGTGAGAACCTTCTGGTTTGTCAAGAACTCCTGGTATGGAGAAAATGTTGCTAGCTCTTAGAGATGCAGGAGCAAATGTTGCTGAGCTTGCCAACCTTCCAACTGAAATGGTTGAAGCAGTCTACATCAAATTCTTCAATTTGGGGCCCAGAAAACCCAAGAAGTTTGTTCCTTTCAGACCACCAATTTCCAAAAGATATTCACAAGGTGGAAGAGGTGATGGTGGCAGAGGTGAAAGTGGTAGAGGAGAATCAAGTAGATCTGCACAACAAAGAACAACAAGACCACAGTCAGATGTGGATCTTCCTAGAGAAATCTACTATGATTCTATGTGTGAATGCATAAGAGTGATTATGGAAAGTAGACAACTAAGAGATATAGTTGTGAGAAGTGATTTCTATGAATATACTGAAGAACAGTTAGAAAGAATGAAATCACTCACTTTATATGATTTTAGAAACAGAAACAGAGTGGCTGGAAGACAAATGAATGATCTTTCAAAATTCTTAAGAGAAGAAGCAGACAGAGGATTCAGATTTCTGAAAGTAAAGAGAAACTGGAAGACTGTCCAAATTCACAGATCAAAGAGAACTGCAAAGTTAAGAAGGATGGACATGGCTGAAACAAACTACAAGATGAATGTCAGAGACAAGTATCCACTGTCAAACATGAAAACATGCATAAGTCTTGAGAGAAGAATGATACGCCCCAACTATACAGTCCAAAGAAATGGATTCATTACTGAAGTTGAATACAAAGAAAAAGATGACCATTACTTGCTGAGAAATTCTGATGGAAAAATACTGGGGATTATCAAGAAGGATGAAGATTTGAATTGCTTACATGATGAAGACTTAATGGATATTAGGGACTGGGTCATACCAGAGGGTCACACTCATTACCAAGCCCTTGATATTTTTAGAATGAGAGCTGCATCAGTGATAACCAACAGAAGGCAAGCCGCATACAGTGCATGGAAAAGACAAAATTTCTAGACTAGGCTTTTACTTTGTAATATCTTATGACAGCCTTTTTGAATATGTAATTTTTATTTATGATAATTGAATATGTAATTTGACTTTTAATTTGATGTGTATTTTGACTAACTGTAAGTAACCTTAGAAATTTTTTGGGTCAGCTGAGGTGTTCCAATCTAGGGGGAGATTGTTGAGTCAAGATTTCACACAAAACTGATCAGATGGAAGATTGGAATCTTCTCAACCTCCTCAGAATTCGCTAAGTAAGGATCCGGGCACACCTTAGACCTCCGAGCATGCTTTTACTTAGCCGGGCACGATATTTTGTCTATCGGGCAAGGTTATCTTCACTAAGTCTTCTTTAGTGAATGTCCGAGCAGGGTTTGCTAATTAGTACGTTACCGGGTATGGTTGACTAATATATGCAAGTCCGGGCAAGGATCACTTTATCAAGCAGGTTTGTTCTTCATAGCCAAGTAAAGTTCACTTCCGAGTAAGCTTTAGGCTAACCAAGCTCAAGAAACCAGGTATTTGGAGATCGGGCAAGGTATTCATTAATAAAGATGGTCCGGGTATGCCCAGTGTTTAATGAAGTATCACAAATATCATCGGGCAGGATTCAACTCTAGCAAGGTAAAGTGCCTCCGAGCACACTTTGCTAATAAGCTTATTCCAGGCAAGGAGTTGATAGGACCAATGAAGAACAAGGTTGCTCGTAAGGATTTGTCAGGCAAAGTCTAATAAAGACAAGAAGATTGAAGTCTACCCGGTGAGTATTTTACTTGGTAAAATACTCTTCAAGTAAAGTCTACCCGGAAACTGATCCCGAGCACACTTCTATGTTACCAAGTTATGAAGGATGGCCGAGCATACTCGGAAAGACAAGATTGATGCAAAGCCTACCCGGAAGACTTGTTTTACACTTAGAATATTTCTGAATATGTAATTTGAATATGTATTATCGGATAGGGTTTCTAGAAGGAATGACAGCTGTCTACAGGTGTCAGGCCTATAAATGGAATAATTTAGGGCACACCTAACAAGATAAGGACACACAACAAGGTAGACAGTCACATTTATTAAGAAAGAATTTTATGTGTGACGGCTGAAACCTTCCTTATCAAGAAACACTAAAACGATTATCCACTTTGTATGATTCGTTTATATAAATGGAAATCTTTTGAGTAAATCTTGTTTATGTTGATTACCTTTGAATACGTTTTAAGCAACCATATGTTTGTTATTGATTATGCCTTTAACAAACGGTGAACTTTCTAAATATAGCAACATGTCATTAACTCCCTTGTCAACACATCTATTTGTGTGAGTTATGACATGATTTGAGTAAGATCCAGCTAAAAACGGGGACCTAACACGTTTTAAAGAGCATTTCGCCCTACTTCCTCGAGTATCATTAGGGCCTGGTTCCCTTTCTGCCTCGGATAGTTCTATAATCAATATCATTCATATATCATCATTAAACATACAAATAGCATACACTTACCACTTAATGTAAGTTTATTAACAAATCATGTTGAGTATTCACACAGCTCCGAAAACATAATAAGAAAATGGGGCTAGAAACTCACATGTGTTAGTTCCTTTCTGAGTTTATGGTCACACCTCTATTTAGCTGGGCATAACTAACTGAGTAGAAAACAACAAGCGTCACTTAACCACTCCTAATTATATCATATTTCTAGGTTAACAAAACCCCTATCTAACGAGGGTTTGGACGCAGCGCCCCTGGCAGTAGAGTTCTAAGGGCGGCAGCCCTTAGCAGGGTCTAAGGGGTAGAGCCCATGGCTGGGGTTAGGTTGAAGTTCTACATATGTTATCCATCGTATATATTCTCCAGCGTGTAAGTATATAACGCAAGATACATATGCGCTCGTTAAGCCAAGCCTACATATCCATCGTATATGTTTCTACATATATGTCGTATATGTTCCTACAAATCAGCCGTATACGTTTCTACATATCCGTCGTATATGATTACACATATACGGTCCTCAATTATCCGATGGGCACATATCCGTCGGATATGTGCAGGTAAACTTAACTTTAACACGTTTTTAGGGTTTTATAAGCGATTCCGGCACCACCAGCTGCCGTTAACTGCCACGTTTGGCCGGATTTTGATTTTTTATAACCCAGGTAGCTTCGGGGTGTCCAGATCAAAGCAAAGGTGGCCCTTAAGCTCATTTTTTGATTGATTAAATACTCGATTAAAGCTAGATCTAGATTCAAACGGCTCATTCGGCATCCCGGGGCTGCGGTGTTGGGTTCTAAAATGTTGGATCAGATGAGATAAATGATTTCTTACCTTCGGTTGCTCCTGTATCGTTGATTAGAATAGTTTAGAGAATGTTTGGTTTAAGTTTGTGTTTTTTATTGTGTAGGCTAAGGTGTAGAATGATGTAGATGGAAAGGATTTAGGGTTTAAGGGTATTTATTTTCCTTAAGCCTATGGACCTTAGGGCCATCTTCATCTTAAGTCCATAATTCAACCATGTCTAGTTCTCTAAGGCCTACCATTCCCTTTCTTTATCCGGCTTACTAATTAATTATTAATTCCGGATAAATAATTCCAACAACAAAATATTTAGTTTTGTTATTTTATTAACCAAGCTTAATCCTTCTAACCTAAATAACAATTTAATATTATTCATAGAATTTTTTGGATGTTACAAGTCTACCTTCCTTAAAAGAGGTTTTGTCCCCGAAACCTAACTATTTCTTAAGCAGGTTCGGGAAAAACTTGCGCATCTCCTCTTCCACTTCCCAAGTGGCATCCGATCCCTTTCGGTGTTTCCATATCACTTTAACAAACGGGATGATTTTATGACGGCGTTGCTTTTCCTTATGGTCCACTATCTCAACAGGCTGCTCGATATAGTTTAACTGCTCATCAACCTCATCAGCTAGACATTTCCTAAAGTGAGAGATGTGAAAAGTAGAGTGGGTTTCTTCCAGTTCTTCTGGCAAATCCTACTTATAAGCCACTTCGCTCACACGATCTATGATTCTAAATGGTCCAATAAACGTTGGACTCAACTTTCCCCACTGTCGAAAACAAATAATTTCATTCTAAGGCGAGACCTTGAGCATCACACTATCACCGACGTTAAACTCAATCGGTCGTTGCCGCTTATCAGCATATGACTTTTGTCGGTCTTGGACAGCTTTCATTCTTGCCTAGATCTGATCAAACCTTGAAGAGGTTTCTTGCACAACTTCTAAACTTCTGATCTCCTTCTAACAAATTTATCCCCAACACACAAGAGCTCTACAACGTCTACCGTATAGCATTTAAAATGGTGGCATGCCAATACTTAAATGGTAGCTATTGTTGTAGGAGAACTATGTTAAGTGCAAATGATCATCGCAACTTCCTCCAAAGTCTAACACGCAAGCACGTAGCATATCTTCAAGGGTCTAGAGAGTCCTTTCAGATTGTCCATCTGTTTGAGGATGATACATAGTACTAATATCCAGTTTAGTTCCCATGGTTTCATGGAACTTCTTCCAAAATCTCGAAGTAAAGTGAGTATCTCTATCAGATACAATTGCCAACGGTACTCCATATTTTGCCACAACCTCCTTTATGAACACATTTGCTAACATTTATGAAGAGATAGCTTCCCATATAAACAAAGTGATCACTCTTCGTAAAATGGTCCACTATCACCCAATTGGTATCATGATGTTTAGTTGTACGCGGTATCTTAGTTATGAAATCCATGGTGATGTGTTCCCATTTCCATTCTGGTATCTCCAATGGTTGCATCTTTCCATACGGTTTCTGGTGTTCTGCTTTGACTTGCAGGCAAGTTAAGCACTCAGTGACCTAATCCACTACATCGTTCTTCATACCCGGCCACCAGTATTCTCTCTTCATATCCTGATACATCTTGGTGGATCCCGGATGAATCGAATATCTCGACTTGTGGGCTTCAACAAAGACTTGACCTCTGAGATTTCCATGTCATAGAATCCACATACGCTCAAACTAGTCTTCACAGCATGAGTGTTATCCATCAGTTCGTCTTGTTGTCTGAAGATTCTTTCTTTCTTCATTAATCCTTCATCTATAAGCACCTCTAACTGTGCCTTGATTATCTCTCCGAGGAGCTCAGAGTTAATGATTAACTTATAAGACTTCAATGTTGCAATGACTTCTTCATTCTTAAGGCTTAGCGCGTCAATGACCACATTAGCCTTACCAGGATGGGACTTGATATCACAATCATATTCCTTTATCAACTCTAACCATCTTCTCTACCTCATGTTCAACTCTTTATGCTCAAAAAAGTACTTTGAACTCTTATAATCCGTATAAATAGTACACTTAGTGCCATACAGATAATGTGTCCAGATCTTAAGGGCATGTACTACTACTACTAGATCTAAGTCATGCGTCGGGTAGGTACCTTCATGAACTTTCAACTGTATAGATGCATAAGCTATCACTTTTTCTCGTTGCATTAACACGCAACCTAACCCACAATGCGAAGCATTAGTACAGAGAACCAAATCCTCATCACCATCGGGTAGGGCAAGGATTAGAGCTTGTGTGAGACTTTTCTTCAATTCCTCAAAAGCCTCCTCCTGGTACTTACCCCAATTGAATGCCACAGTCTTTCGGGTCATACCGGTCAACAGTGCGGAAACCTTGGAGAACCCTTGAATGAATCTCCTATAATAGCCGGCCAACCCTAAGAAAATGTGTATATCAGTTGGGTTTTGCGAAGTCTTCTGATTCATTATCACCTAAATCTTAGTTGGGTCCACAGCAATCCCTTCAGGATTGATCACGTGACCTAGAAACTGTACCTCACTCAACCAGAATACACATTTTGAAAACTGAGCATACAGAGTCTCTTATTTCAAAACCTCCAATACTTCTCTTAGATGTTCAGCATGGTCAGACTCGCTCTTAGAATAAATCAATATATCATCAATGAAATCGATAACTGACTTGTCTAACATTGGCCAACATACCCTATTCTCTATGTCCATAAATGATGTAGGGGCATTCGTTAGACCGAACGACATCACGAGGAACTCGTAGTGTCCATACCGCGTCTGAAACGTTGTTTTAGGGATGTCTGCCTCTTTCACCTTTAACTGTTGATAGCCTGTTCTAAGTTTTATTCGAGAAAACTAACTCGCACCTAGTAGTTGATCAAACAAATCAATTATCCGTGGCAACGGATTTCTATTCTTTACCATAAGATTATTCAACTCATGATAGTCCATACACATCATCATGCTTCCATCTTTCTTCTTAACAAATAACACCGGTGCACCCCACAGGGATACACTCGGCCTTATGAAGCCCTTATCGAGGAGTTCTTGTAGTTGGGTCATTAATTCCTTCATCTCGGATGGCGCTAGACAATATGGTGCTTTCGCGACGAGATGTGACCCTGGTACTAAGTCTATCTGGAATACTACCTCTCGTTCCGGTGGCAACCTCGGAAGGTCCTTTGGGTATACTTCTGGATAGTCACGCACAACAGGAACATCTTTCAATTCCTTTGTCTCAGCCGTAGCTTTGACAACGTACGCCAGGTAGGCCCTCGTCTTAACAAACCTTCGGCTTTTATCATCGAAATGACATTAATCCCATAACTTTCTTTATCACCGTAAACCGCCACAGTACTACCATCCAAAGATTTTAAACTTATTATTCTATTCTTACACACTATCTGAGTCTCAAACTCAGACATCCAGTCCATGCCCCAACACTACATTGAATCCTCCTAAGGTCATCATATACAGGGTAACAGGGAACTCACGTCCCTCTAACTATATCTTACAATCCTTAACCATTCTCATTATCCTAGCCGAGGTTTCACTAGCGGTTTCTACTGTAAAAGTTTTAGGCACACCGAAAACATTTCATTTTTTCTAACTTACTAAATGTAGTAGATACAAAACTTCTATTCGCGCGTGAATCAAACAATACATAAGCGAAAATACCGTTTACTAGAAACGTACATGTCACAATATCTGGGATCTACTTGGCTTTCTAATAAGTCAACATATAAGCTTGGGTGCTTGGCCTAGCCTGGTCGCCATTCTTCTTTCCACTTCCTCCAACTTCATCATCAGTGCACTCCCTTGCCATATGACCTGTCTTACCACATTTGTAACACGCAGGATTTGCACTGCATTCATTAGCATAATGCGCCACCTTTCCACACTTGTAGCAAGCATTCTACCCAAGCTTGCACTCCCCATCATGGATTCAAACATCATAAATTAATCTTCAGATGTCAGATTCTTTATTCTTCTGCCATGTGTCCTTCTTCAAGCTAGATGTCTCATCCTACTCACCTGCATGCATACTAAAAGTCAGCTACGTTGAGTAAGTTCTAGTTAATCAGGAAACATACATTGTATTCATATATATCAATATCCAAAGACACGTATCGTATACTTAACTTACCTTTCATTCATACACTCTTGCATTCTTACTTTATTACTTTCATACTTTCGCCCTACTTCCTCGAGTATTATTAGGGCCCGGTTCCCTTTCTGCCTCGTATATTATTAGGGTCTGGTTCTCTTCTGCCTCGGATATTATTAGGGTCTGGTTCCCTTCTGCCTCGGATATTATTAGGGTCTGGTTCCCTTATGCATCTAATAACCATACAATCATACCATAAACATACATACGTTCGTTCATATACGTTTACTTGTGTATTTCTAATTTTTTATACATTTAATATCGTTCATACATCATCATTAAACATACAAATAGCATACACTTACCACTTAACGTAAGTGTATTAACAAATCACATTGAATATGCATACAGCTCCGAAACATAACAAGAAAATGGGGCTAGAAACTCACATATGTCCTATTCCTTTCTGAGTTTATGGTCACACCTCTTCTCATCTGGGCACGACTAACTTAGTAGAAGTTAACAAGCATCACTTAACTACTCCTAATTATATCATATTTCTAAGTTAATGAACCCCTAGCTAACGGGTGTTCGGGGGCAACGCCTAGCAGGGTCCAAGCGGCAGAGCACCTGGGTGGGTTTAAGCTGAAGTTCTGCATATGTTTTTTTAGCTTAAATGTTCTCCATCATATAAGTACATACACGCCAGATACATATGCGCTCATATAAGTCAAACCTACATATCCGCCGTATATCTTTCTACATATCTGTCGTATATGTTTCTACATACCCATTGTATATGTATCTACGTATCAGCCATATATGTATCTAAATATCCGTCGTATATGTGTACCATATACTCTCCTTACTTATCCGTTGGGCACATATCCGGCAGAAATGTGCCGGTTAGCTTATCTTTAACGCGTTTTTAGGGTTTTTAGTGATTCCAGCATCGTCAGCCGATGTAACTGCCACGTTTGGCAGAATTTTGATTGTTTATATCCCAGATAGCTTCAGGGTGTCCAGATCCAAGCTAAGGTGGACCTTAAGCTCGTTTTTTGACTAATCAGACACTCTATTAAAGCTATATCTAGATCAAACGGTTCATTCAGCATCCCAGGGTTTCAGTGTCGGGTTCTAAAATGTTGGGTCAGCTGAGATAAATGATTTCTTACCTTCGGTTGCTCTTGAATCGTTGATAAGAATAGTGTAGAGAGTGTTTGGCTTATATGTGTGTTTTTTATGGTGTAGGCTAAGGTGTAGAATGATGGAGATGGAATGGATTTAGGGTTTAAGGGGTATTTATACTCCTTAAGCACATCGACCTTAGGCCCATCTTCATCTTAAGTCCATAATTTCACCATGTCTAATTCTCTAAGGCCTATCGTTCCCTTTCGTTATTCGGATTACTAATTAATTATTTATTCTGAATAAATAATTCCGACAACATAACGTTTTATTTTATTATTTTATTAACCAAGCTTAATCCTTCTAATGTAAATAATATTCTAATATTATTCGTAGAATTTTAGGATGTTACAGAAGTGGTTTATCAATTCCCATTTGCAAACTAGTATTCCCATTTGCAAATCAATATTCTCATTTGCTTAATTTAGTATTCTCATTTGCAACTTTGTATTCTCATTTGCAACTTAGTATTCCTATTTGTAAATTAATATTCCCATTTGCAAACTAGTATTCCCATTTATTTGCAAACTAGTATTCCTATTTGCAACTTAATATTCTGATTTACAAACTAGTATTCCCATTTAAAACTTAGTATTACCATTTCCAGTTGAGTATTCTCAATTGCAAATTAGTAATCCCACTTGCAAATTAATATTCTCATTTGCAACTTAGTATTCTCATTCTTTTTTATGGACCGAACCTTACTTGCTTAACATGAACTAGTCTAAATAGCTCGTTTATTATAAGTTTGAGACATTAACAAACGCTCCATCCCGATATATTGCCATACTAAATTTCTTACAATACTGACTTCATTTACGCATACTTTTTATGAACCGAACACTACTCGTTATACCCGAACCGAACCAAACTGATTGCCTCGTCTATGGTAACTTATGCAACTTTAACACTAATTCATACCTGATCTAACATCATATCGATTTTAATGCGATTTGACAACAAATACATAACCTTTATTTAACTAAAACATACCTTTTTCGAGGTTGGTTCAAATTTGGTTCGAGGTCAATTCAAAAATTGTACTTTTTAACACGCGGTTGATATTTGTTTTTCTTTTATAAGTATGTTATAACAAACACTAATCAATTCTTGCTTCTTGCTCTTATCTCTGGATCCGGTTTTAGATGGAGTGTATATAAGGTGTGTGTGTTTGTGCGCGCGCTCGCGCGCGAGTGTGTGTGTGTGTGTGTGTGTGTGTGTGTGTGTGTGTGTGTGTGTGTGTGTGTGTGTGTGTGTGTTTTGAGTTTGTGTAGGCAAAAGATGGATTATGAGATCTAGGGTTTTGGGGAGATTTAAGGTGCTTATATATGCGAAGCCCGTGGATTTTCCTATCCCATACTCATTCTTGTAAGTCCATATTCATACAAAGCCACTTTAATTATCTATCTAAATATATATTTAACCTCCTTTAAATAATAAAAGTCCATTTTATTGTTTAGTCAAAATTTAGGTTGTTACACGTATGTGTGTGTGTGTTTGTGTGTGTATGTATGTATGTATGTAGGATGAGCTCGGTACCATACCGGTACCGAAAATCACAAATTCTTGGTACCAATTATCTAGCAAAATATGTATTTAACCTCCTTTAAATAATAAAAGTCCATTTTATTATTTAGTGAAAATTTAGGTTGTTACATGTATGTGTTTGTGTGTCTGTGTGTGTGTGTGGATGTATATATGTATGTATGTATGTATGTATGTATGTATGTATGTATGTATGTAGGTTGAGCTCGGTACCGTACCAGTACCGGTACCGAAAATCACAAATTCTTGGTACTGGTACCAAAATATTCGGTTCGGTACCGGTACGTACCGGTATTGAAGGTTAGAATTCGAAAAATACCGGTATCGTACCGATCCCAAAGCTCAAAACTTTGGTACCGATTCGGTACCAACGGTACCAAATCGGTACCGATTTCGGTACCGGTACCGAATTGCTCGTCCATGGATGTACGTACGTACGTACGTACGTATGTATGTATGTATAATAGTTTGTAAATAAACCGGTTAATAGACCGTCGTAATTGGTGACAAAAAAGAACAGTTACCTGTGTATTGGTTACATTATAGAACGGTATTATGGACCGTTCTACTAATATACAACGGGCTTTTATGAATAATCGTTGTAAATTCACTACATTTCACTAGTTTTTTTCTAGGTTTTTGTGAAACCGAAGCTCCAATTCGTCTACAATAACCTCTTTATAAACTTCACACACTTCTCATCGTTGTTTCACACAAACAAAACCCAAATACCCCTGTTTCAAGATGATGTCTTACGACGGCTCTCAACACACTTTTTCGTTAAATCATAAGTTGCAAATAAGAACGAAAGCCACGAGAGAATTCGAAGACTTCAAAAAAATGATTAAGTTGTTGAGACTGAGTCTTATCCCCTACGCCCTAAATGATCAATTCGATGTATATCGACGATGGATACAACAATTTTGGGATATCACTATCATTGAAACCAATACATTATATGGGAAATTATAACGAGAAATTCATGGTGTGGTAAATGGGTCATAATCGTTGTCGAACAAGCGGAAGTTCATGTTTCTCTACGAATAGATGATGCTGAAGCCAGATAGTTCTCCTCTCAAGATGGTATGCGCCAGACTTTTGGTAGATGGGGTATACCGGAACATTTCAACATAACCAGTGAAGAAAAAGTACTTCTCTGAAGAATGGCATATTTTTGTACACAACTTTGTATGTGTTTTTCACATAAGGTTAGTGAATGGGAGTTTGTGCCACAAGAAGTGCAACAAATAGTTTATGCTTTTGTGAAACAACAACCCTACAACTACTCCAAGCATCCTCCATGAGATATGTGTGACAACATTGAACATGAATGAGGGATACTTCTATATCCCAAATTCATCATGAGAATCATTTTGTCACAAGTGTCATGGCCAAGGTTACCAAATAACCAAGGAAGAAAAATGATTAATCAAGATCTTGATTTTCTGCCAAGTGCGCTTCCTGTTAAACCTGCCTAGGTTTAGATACACATTCCTCCATCACTCTACTTGAACTATTAGAAGATTTGGACTAATATTATTTGTCTACTCTCTATCTTTTATTACTTGTAAATTGTGTAACTTTGTCCATATTATTATTAGTTATAACTATGTCAATTTGTTTATAATACTTATACGTGCTTTTAGATAGTTGTTAGTGCTTGTTACAATATAAGTGATCAAAAATTATTAGATACGATACTTGTGAGACCAGTTGACTAAAGTCAAACACAAACGATGTTCAATGTGTTTAATTATTATATTATTTGGTCATATACAGCATAATAATGCAACAAAAATAAACAATAATTCTAGCACTAACAAAATTAGTTCAATGGTACAAAGGAGTTAGTACAACAAGAATTTCTAAACAAAAATAGTTTTTGGAATTTCGCACGAGTAGTCTACACGATTTCACCAATGCATATTAGCATTCATCCATGACGCCAAGAATAAGATCAACGATCTGTTTTCGACGAACAATCTGACATTATATATCATTAATTACATGATGATATATATGAATCTCCAACTTTTAATAACACTTAGGTATCTCAGGTAGCGTTTATCAACACGCTTACACCGATGCATACCTTAGTTAGATATGATTCTCCAACATTAAATAACATTTCGGGATCTCGAGTATGCGTTTATCAACACGATTACAACGATATATCCCATTTAGAATTTCAAATACATGCCACACGGTCATCAGTCTTAGAGGGTGTTGGGCTAACCTTAAGTTAAGCAATTTCAAAAGC